>NC_089140.1:31630945-31932820 GCF_009819655.1 Sylvia atricapilla
TTTCTCAGTCTAAACATGTACAAACATGGTCAACAGTGAATAAATTTCTCCTCAGATTTTCATCCCTGTTCAATGATCCTGAACTGCACTGTTGAATGTTACATTTAAAATCAGCTCAACTTCCTCAGCTGGAAACTTGCATTAATCCATATGCTAAAGGACACAGTGTGAAACCTGCTGTTCATGGGGATGATGGTTATGTACAGCAGTAGCATTAACCAGAATTAGCTGATGAAAAGATGTAAGTTCAGCATGAAGCATTGACATTTTACTGTCATCCATTTTTAGAGTTCGAATATAATGCAGTACACATATTTGGCAATTTTCTTTGTCTTTTCTGAAGAGCTTTGCATCTAGCAAAGTTTCAACAGTTCCATTTTTCCTGCCATGGTACTTCCTGATCTGCTTGATTTAAATCTTTGTTCAGTATTTTGTAATGTGGACCCCTGGACTATAAAACCTGTTCCAACTAGTTCATGTCAGGCTTTTTAAAGGTAAGATTCACTGTGTAAGGAAGTCTGTGAAATTAGTATAAAGGGAAGGCAAACTTGTATTTTTGTCTGGGGGGAAAAAAAAAATGGACCATGCAGGCACCTCTTAGCAACAGGTACTTAGATTTTATTTACCTTAGCAGCTGGTAACCCTGCCTAGCCCATCAGCCTGTAGAAAGTTCTTAGTGCTTATCTGAGTTGCGTGAGTAAACAACTCAGAGTTGTGTCCATAAAAACAAGAATTCTTCTAATGTTAAAGGAAGGTCACTCTCTATACATGGACATTTTTCTGTACCTGTCTCTCTGGGCTATCAGCCAACTGTATCCAGTCAGAGAGATTACCCTCTAGTCTTCAATTAATTTCTTGCCCTTTTCCCTTTCAGTCATTTACTTACCCCTCTCTTTTCCATCTTCCTCTATCAATGTTCTGAAGAATGAACTTCAAGGCAGAGCATCAGATGCTAGTGATCTCTGCTCTGCATTCATGGGTATTCTGTGCTCCCTGACTCATAACTCAGCTTCTTTCAGTTGGCAGAGAGAGGGAAGAAGAGTTGTATATATTTTTCATATGGAAGCTTTTGTGGCCAGCCATTCTCAGTGGTGATAACCTGTGCAGCTGTTCTTAATCAATAACACACCTTCAGTCTAGGCAGCACAGTTAGGCTGACCTCCTTTCACTTTTGATGGGCTCCAGAATATATCTTTAAATGAGAAATGGTGAGGGGATTGACTGCCCCCACAGTCAGTTCACAGGCAACACCAAGTTAGGCAGGCATCTGCTGGAGGGTAGGGAGGCTCTGCAGAGAGAACAGGACAGGCTCCACTCCCAGGGAACAAGGACAGGAGAAAATAGCCTCAGGTTGTGTCAGAGAATGATTAGATTGCATATTAGGAAAAATTTCTTCACCAAAAAGTGTTGCCCAGTAGAGTCACCATCCATCCCTGAAGGTATTTCAAAGATGTGTAGGTGTGGCATTTAGGGGCATGGTTTAGTGGTGGGCTTTGAAGTGCTGGGTTAACTGTTGGACTCAATGATCTTAATGGTAATTGCTGACCAAAATTATTTTATTGTCTATGGGCAACATTGTAATAAATATTGTTACAGTAATCTTATTTTATGGTGCATATGCATAGGCTGGTACTAATAGAAATGCACTATGTAATTCAAATATTTTAAATGTCCTGAAGGTGATTAAAAACATTCTGTGGAGGATAATGGCTATGAATCCTTTCTTGTATGTTCAATTTTATATATCCCATCAAGTCCAACAATTGCTACATAGTAAATTGATTACAGTAAAATGAATAAAAAGATAGTTAGGAAATATGAAAAAGGATTGTTTCTTCACAATCAAAATTATTTTTTAAGTATTTTGAGTGCAAATAAATCAGATGTCCATCCTTCATGAGACTAGGTATCTGTTAAAGATATTTGTGAAAATTACGATTTTTGCATGCATATGTTTCACCATAAGTATGCCTATACTATGCAAGAAAAAAAAGAGAAGTAAAGTTTAGTAATGCTAAGGCTAAAAATTTGGGCTTTTTTGCAGAAGTAGTGCAATTTGTATTATTTATCATTACAATTATTGCTATTAATATATGAGAGCACTTAAAATATACTCTGTGCCTGACAAGGATTATACAAGGGCACAGTCCAGCAGGCTGGCTATGGAGAATAATGGCTCTCTGTTGTGATTTGTGGAATAGAGTTTCCTAGCAATAGCTTCCTTGAAAACAAGTGTATTTAAAATACGTGGTTTATTCCATAGAATTTAGTGTGCTGGGGTATAAAATGCAATATGTAATTCTGCTGTTGCTAAACTTTATTTATGTTGCGTGCTATGAAAAGATGACAAAAGGGAACAGTGTGTTTTGAAGTGACAACTTTCCTATTCAGAAATCATAGGATAAGAACTGCTGTGATAAAGGAGACTATCATGTATCAAAAAAATCAAATCCCACAGATATTGAGTCATTGCTTACTGTTTGTCTCACTCTCTCATCTTTACTACCTGAGCCTTTGATGGATGAGTGTACTTGATCTATAGTCAGCTATGTTATGCAGGCAAACTTGAGCTGTCTAGAAGTAAGTCTGTCCTAAAAAAGAGTAGAGAACTGTTAGTGTGCTCTTTCTTCTTACACCTTGAAAACTAGATTGATGAAATTTTACTTACAGACCATCTCTGTTAGATGCCCTTTTTTAGGGCAAGCCCTCATACTTATTGAGTGTAAGATTCATCACCATAAAAAGTGTATTGGCTGCTTCATTCTTCCTAAAGAAATCAAGTCAACCTTCTTTATTAATCTACGAGATGCATCTTTCCCTCTTTGCCAATAAATTTCTTATTTTAAATTTATAATTAATGCCTAAATTTCCTGATTGCACACTACCAATTCAAGCCTCAAACCTGACAGAAAAGAACGAAATCTCTGATCTGGCAAAAATGGAAAAAACAGCTTTTGTGAAGGTATGCACAACTTGCTCCCACTGCTGTTCTTTCATTAAACTTCTCATAGGAAAGTTTTGCCCTCAAGTGGAACTCACTGTTGTTACTCTAGAGTAACATACTCTGTACTTGTTACTCTAGAGAAACAAATTGGTTTGAGGCAAATTGGTTAGAGGCATGTGCAGTATGAGACCCCTGAAGGCAGAGCCAGGGATGTTGCTGCCTTCTGGGCAGAATGCAGGGAAGTGTGGTTGAAGGTGCAGATCAGCATGCAGATCTGCCCCTGAGCAAATTGCAGAATGCTTTTGTGTCTCCAGGCTCATATGCAAAATGAAAATAATAATTCTATCTTGCATCTTTTTTGATTTAAATTGTTGTTAGTATTTATGGTGGTCCAGGAGCTGCAGGACAAAAAACACAGAATTTAGCAAAACATTTCCTCTGAAGTTTTTGTCCCTCAGAGTTAAAGGTACTGCCCACAATTGTCATTAAAATATATCATTCAAAATAAAATCAATAATGCCTTTAAAAAACAAACAAAACTCCCAAGCAACAAGCTACACTATTTACCCATCCCTTTTCTGCTCACATCTTCACTTGAGAAAGCAGTTGAAGAAACAGTCCTATGTCAAGATGATGTAAACAGAATAAACAAAATTAATGGGGTGGCCAACAGGTTGGTTAAGTGACCTGAGGTAAGAATATTTTGCCTGAATGTTCATCCTAGTGTGACTTTTTAAATACTTGGAATTTTTGTTGAACAGGAGGCTAAGCCTGAATTTTTGAAGTTTGTGTGGGGAAAATAGGTGGAGAGGAAGGACAAAGGTGACAGGATGACAGTTATTAGAAATCCTTTATCCTATTAAAAAAAAGACCTAACCAAACAACCCCAAAATACAAATAAATTCTCAAGAAAATGGAGAGTGAAGTAAACTGTGTGAAGTAAAATATGTTGTGCCGCAACTGTATTTGTTAAAAATCAAGTATTGCTGAGAGACTGATGTTAGCATCATTGCTGGAGAGAAATCTCAATAACGAAGTCACCACATTTATACACAACTGTGAACACATTGTGACAGCCTGGGCAGCCTCTGGTTAATGAGCAGAAAGACTGAATAATCCTCTAGGTCAGGATGGAGCCGCCCTGCATCTGCCCTCGTTGCACTCTGGATTGCAAACAAGTGGAAGGCACCCATCAGATATTTGCTATTTGCTTTTGGTTTTTTACAGAAACTAATAATTTTTAAATAAGAATGGAATGTACTTATGTTAAAATTATATATATTTCAGTGTGATTATTAGCTTTATTTGCAGACAAACATCATTAAACTACTGAATGCCTATTTAACAGAACCATTGGAGTCAGCTACAGCGCTGCTGAGCGTTCTCTCCTAGGTCTTTACAGATATTGTTCTGTCTCATTTCATCATCTAGAATTTTATCAACTCCTTTTTTGACAAATAAATGTGTATGACAGGAAATAGAAAGTACAAGAAATATTTACATTATGACATGAGTACCCAAGGTAGTTTAAGTTGCATTTCTTAAAATCCTGGTGTCCTTGGTTTCTAAGATCAGTGTGGATACTTTTGTTTCTGCAAATATCTCAGCAGAGGCTAGCAATCAATATCAAATCAGTTTGGAAAAAAAATATTGTAACAGCATAAAACCAATCAAAAAACCCTAGCACAATTAAAACTGAATATATATTTTTTTAATCTGATTCTGAAATTACAGTGCTAGAAATGTAAAATATGTAAAAAATCTTTCCTTTGGTAGAAAAGCAGTTAATTTGATGTTACTATCTGCGTATGAAAACTTTTGTTTGTCCCAAGCCACCTGAGATGTTCCCTATCAGCCTGGCCTTTCAGCCCTTCCAAAATCCTTTGGAAGCTCCATGCAAATCCACAGCCTTAGCCTGTAGTTAGTCTCCAGCTCTTGAAGATTTACACATAGTTAAAAGAAGTTTATCTCCAAAATTTGAGGTTTTATTAGTGATCTTATTGTGGAAGTTAAGGGGGAAAATATTGCAAAGGATTAATTGAGAATGTCAAGCCTTTTCCTCTGAGAATAAATCCTTTTTGACTAGAACAGGAGACAGTTAACTTCTGAAAAGCATCAAGACTGATGATTTTGTCTATATAGCATTGACCTGGAAGCTCAGCCATTCCGACTAATAAATCAGGCAATTTATATTTAATCATTAACTAACTCCCGAGCTGAACAGCTGTTCAAAATTAGAAATGGGTCACCCCAGCCAGGATGACATTACAGGCAATCTATAATGCATTAGAATAAAATTATAGTGATTTTTAACTGTCTGAAAATTTATTACACTGCATGTTCCAACTTTTAAACCCTTGTTAGCCAATGTCACTAATGATTTATGGTGCTTGGCTGGTATGCTAAAATTACTGAAGATTTAAATAGACAATCATTCTATGTTTAGCAAATCTTCAAATCTCAAAGCTATTTTGGAGAATGAGGTGGGTGCTCTTTATTGTTTATGACTTACCCATCAGTGGCAACAAGAAGAGAGAATGGATAAATCAAAAAGCCCTCTTGTAAATTAATGGATTTATTGTCTTGTTGCCCTCAGTTAATGATTTAAAGAAAAATCCAATGACTTCTGTAGGCAAAAATGGATGTCTAAAATACTTCAAAGCAAAACTGCTGCATAGCAAAGATTGCTGTTAGAACCTTTAACAGGAATAGTCCTTTACTTGTCAGTCATTGGGCATCTCTTATGGATGGAACTGGGGTTTAGGAGGTCTTCACACGCCAAATTCCTGTGTTTAAACAGTGAAACATATACACGCTAGCTCTTTTAAACAGCATACTTTGATTAAAGATACTTTTATTTTCTTAGTGGATCTTCTCTATTCCTCTATATTACTTCTATATTCCTCTTTGTAGACATTTGTTTTGCAGTAGAGTTTAACAGTCAATAATTTGTCTAGAGCTTTGCTTTACCAGGGACCTTTCCCTGTCCTTTTCTACCAAAAACTTGCTTGCAGATAAAATCCTTTCCCAGAAACTTCTACCTTGCAGCCTAGAAAAAAAATGCCCTTATATTTTCAATCGTAGGACTCTGGAAATAAATATGATTCTTAACTCTTTTAAGACTCTTCTGAGATGGCTTGAACATTTTTATGAATAAAAATAAACCGTACTGTGATGTTTTACTTTTTAAGAAGCTTTCACTGAACAGCAGTGAGACAAAATACCTCATTTCAGTTCTGATTGTTTTCCTGCAAGTGAGGAAGAGTGGAAAATAAGAGACAAACACACTTGAAAAGTTATGTTAAAATAGATATTTATTAATAGTCATCTACGGAAGGAACAGCAAGCAGTTCTATGTCATTAAGTATCAGCTTTGTTCAGATACAGAGACAATAGATGTACCTATATATTCAGATATTTTTCACACATTGTGTGAAAATTAATATTAGGAACCCTGATAATACCCTTGTGCTATTGCTTTTCACAGGGAAGTATTTCAGCTCATGGAAATTGTATTGGTTGTCTTACAGTCCAGAGATAAAACAAATCATGTTTTCAGTCTTTTGATATATTTAGATGAATGTGTTACACATGGGAGATAGATATGTTCCATGCTTTCAGAGGGGAGCGTATGCCTGCTGGGACCTTTGTGCTTGTATTTTCAGTGCATTCATCAAAAGTTGGGTTTATTTTCGGCTCAGAGTTTAGAACCAAAAGTTCGACAATTTAAGGTGGTATGTGTTCTGTCATACTATGAGAACTATGACACTGTGCCACAGGAGCTGCACTGGGGTATGGTACCATTCTTATTACTACTAATTGTGCAAATTTGGCTCAACTTAAATACATGTAATGCTTTCCATTTTAAATAACTGTCAGATATACATGGAGGTTGATTTTTGTTTCAGTATGCACTTTTAAAAGAAGCTTCAGTCTTAAAGCCAGCAATGAGGACTAGATGTGTCCAGGGAGAAGGAAAATTTTGATGGAAGAGTTTTTAAGATACTTCTGAATGGGGAAGGAGATAGTTCAGGCTCAATACTGATGATGCAGTGCTTTCCTTTATTTATGACTTTTGAATTCAATCCAAAAATCACTAATAAGGAGGCCTGGAATGATACCACGAAGGAATTGGTAGGGGTTTGCCCTTTGCTTCAGTAAGGAAAAAAATTAATTCCAGGCATCTGGTATAATTCTTATGTTATGCTTCCACCAGCCCCTCTTGTTTGTTCCAAACAACTTATTTATTCACTCTTTCTTATTCTGTTCTGCTGGATGAGGCATTTCTCTTCCCAGCCATACCTGTTTGGTAAGCACTGATTTCAGATGTTCCATTTCTGTTTTATTTCATCTCCTTGCAAGTGCCTGTGAGGGCTGGCATTCAGCAAGGGTGGCTGTGAGAGGGCTGCTCTGTGACAGCCCCTCCTTAGTGAAGGGGCACTCACACGAGAACTTTGCTGCAGCTGGTGCCCCATAGGGAGCTCCATGGCTGCCTCTGCCCCCAGAGATGGCCCCATTCACTGGCTTTTGAGGGTAGCTGGACTATATAAATAAGAGACCATGGGAATCCTGGTGGGTTTTGTTGTTTGTTTTGTTGGGGGTTTTGGGAGGGGTTTGTTTTATTTTGTTTTGGGTTTTTTTGTTGTTGTTGTTGTGTTTGTTTGGTTTTTTTTTTAGTTGGTTGATTGGGAGTTTTTTTGGTGTGATGTGGATAAATACTGATTTATGTTCCAGAAATAAGTGCTCAAGAGCATACATAAGCATTGAATTTGCAATACCAGAATACACTGAATTTTATAATATATGGTGCATTTTTCACTTTATTGAACTATAAGTATTTTTATGAAGTAAATGTCTTAAGAGAAAACACTTTTTAAAAATCTGTTATAAATATGATAAACTGCTTCTCACCACTTTCTTTTCATCTGAAACTCCACAGGGATCCTCTTTGCTTTTCTGCCTTAATTCAATTTATATCCCCCAGTTAACTTGTGCATTGCACTGAGTCATGTCTTACTACTTGGTAACCTTGCTGGATGATTATATTCCACTCTGATTCTAAGGCTCCTTTTCCTGTGACAGAGGGCCTGGACCCAATTGCCACATTGACAGATGATGCCATGGCTGTGGCGTGGAGCAACGAGGGTGATAGGATGTCAACAGAAAATGCCACTGTTCTAACAGACTGTGAGTGCTGACCTCTGATGATGGATCCCCAGCAACAGGGAATTAAATGGATAAAGAATAAATATGGGGCTGACCTTAAAGTCGTACGTCTAGGACAGAAAGGATATGTGTGTGCTGAGGAATTGGCTTTCGCCTTTACGGCCTTCAAGTTCCCCTAATTTTCATGAGGGATGTTTGTTGAAATGCACTTACTTAAAGAATTTAAATATTACAATAATTCTTCTCATTTATCCATTGCATCTTTTTTCTTTCTAAAATTGTGCTTGAAAAGGTGCCCTTCTTATGTTGCTTTCAAGTGATGAGGAGGAGGGAATGAAGTGGAGCTTGAGGTGCACTTGTGAGGGTCAAATCACTTTTTCAATAGGTAAGGTGCAAAGCCTGATAAGAGCTTAGTTACACTCTACAGTTTAGTCAGAAGAACACAGCAGGTGCACCTCACATGCATGCGCAGCATTCAAGGCAAAAGCCAATACTAGGTCATTTCCTGGTAAACAAACACAGTTTTAATTCTCATTCTTATTACTGAATTATATGTTAGATGATAGCACTAACATGTAAATGAACTCTTCATATATTTTCTTATCTTTACTTAGATTTAGGGAGACAATGATGCATTTCAAAGGGCTTTCAGAAGGTTTTTTTCTTATTAAATTCGCAATAAAACACGCAATTACACAACACAGTAAATGGTCATAGTAATGCCTGGTATCTAAAAGAGGACTTAATCATCTAGCTCATTTGAATCAGCTCTTTCCCCTCATCTGTTCTGGTTTGCTTTTCATTTTTTTTCCAACCCTCACAAATAATCATGGTTTTTCATTCACACTCAGTAGTACCCTGCTTTGTGAAGCTATATTGTCTGGTTACTTATCTTTCCATTATTATCTACTCCTTTTTCCATGCCCATTGAAACAGATTTCTCCAAGTCATTCAGATTTTAGGAGTCTTTGAAGTCCTTCAAGAAAGAGTTTATAATTTAAATGTGGATATACCAAAATCTGTAACACAAGAATATAGATAGAGAGATAGATATAGATATAGATTAGATAGATATCTATCTATATAGATAGATATAGATGTATGCTCCCCCAAAATTTCTACGTCAATTCCAGTGTCTTCCATGTAAGTCTGTACATGTACATCATGTTTGCTTATAAGAAGATCCTCAGCAATGTACATATATATATTTTTTAATATGAGGAATAGCAAGGGCATAGGTAGAAAGATGTTGAACTCAAAATTGTCAAATTCTTAAACATTGGGCAATTCTTTGTGAACAGTTTTCCATGGTTTAACCATGTGCTTTTAGAAAAACTTCACCATTTATATTATATAAAGGGAATCTTTCTATAACCAGTATTTATCTAATATTGGAGGGGGGAAATTTTATTTTTCAGACAAAGTTTTTTGAAGACCATTGAAAGAGCTTTAGCTTTTGATGAGACTGAACTAATTGAAAACGTGTGACTCTATTGATCCCATGCTTGGTCTTCTGCTTCAAAGACATACAGTTAAGAAGGGAAGGTATGCATGCTTGAGTAATCAGAATTTTCCCATGACAACTGGATCCTATATTGTTTTGATTGCCATCTTTTGTGTAGTGCTTCAACTCCTCATGTAACAAATGATTTCTTTTTAAAATGCAATGGCTTAAATCTGGAGATGAGTGAATTTTAAAATGTTAATATCTGCATCTGATTAGATAGCAAAATTATGTTCTCAGTTTCCAAATTGGACTCGAAATACTATATAGATACGTATTTCCCAAACTTGAGTGGAATTCTTTACTTTTTTACTTCAATAAAAAAAAGAAGTGAAATAAGGAGTAGCATATATTATAATTTGGCTCAAAAGAAAGGAAAGTATTTCCTTTCCATGTTTGGCATCTATAGCAAGGGAGAAGACATTGGAAATGTCAGGGTTTAGATTTGAGTTTAACAATAGAGGGTTTTCCAGCTGCAATATCATCTTAAGAAAATGATGCCTTCACTATGCTACAGTTGGTTTTTAGGGCGCCGCATCTAATAATGAAGCAGTTTAAAAAGGAAAAAAAAAAGCAAACAAAAAAAACCCCACAAACAAAACCCCTGGAAAGTAAGACAAATGAGGAAAATCTGATATGGTAGGACACAGGGCAGAAATAAGTAAGCCACTGTTTACTTGGTTATTGCTGCCAACCCCCCATGCATCACACCAGTCCAGGTGTGATCCTGGCCATGAGTTCATTGAGGCAGATGTCATGGTGGGGTTAATGCCTGCTCAGTTTGCCCCAGAGACCTGGTCTGCTAGCACCAAATCTCACACACCCCGTTTTTCATGAGAGTGCTAGGAATACTTGAATTCAGGGCCTGTTCTGGGCTCTCCCTCCCAAGGAAATGGCTGCAGCTCCATCCTAGAAGTCTGTAGCTGGGCATTCCAGTAGGAGACTGAAACTGGTTGACACAAGGCTGAGCTAATGAGTTTCCTCTGTTCTGACACAGCAGGAGTGGTAGATGGTTCAAGGGAAGGTAACCTTATGTTCTGACCTTTCTGGGGTGATGTCTGTGAATCTCATCTTTCATTCCCATGCCTCCTTTCTCCTCTATATTTTGAAAAATTGTCAAACTTAAAAAATACAAAAAAAATTTAAGATCTTGTTTAGATACCATGTAGATACACATTTTCTTGATGATAATAGGGAAACTAAAGGAGTTTGTTCTTGATACAAAGAGAATTTCAGTCTGTAATGTCTTCCATAATTTTTCACAAAAACTTTGCATGAAATTGCTGAGGCCTCAATGCAGATGTCAGCTTAAATAATGTTGATTTCTGGTTGCTTGAGAGTAAACTTATTAAATCTCATTAAATATTTCATCTGACGAACTGAAATACCATGTCATTGTTTATGCTCAAATGTGAATTTATTTTTAAGTCTGAAAGTGTTCCTCTCTTCTATTCTTGTTTGCAAGGAGCAAATCAACAAGATAGATTTTTCATGTTGGAGAAAGTGATGTTTATTCTGATAAAAGCCAGACATACTCCTGGGGCATTTCTGAATGGATCTCAAATGTTAGTCAGAGTGGTTAAAGTGCTTGCACAGATTCACGTTGTTGAAACTGAGAATATGAAGGAAATTATAAATAAAGAACTTATCTTATTTTGACAGACTACCTAAGATTTTTCTCCCTCCTTCCCACCCTATATTTTAGGCATTGGTGCCTGCTGAGTAAATCTAAGCAGTAAAAAACGGCTCAAATCTCCTTGTATACATGAAGCTCCTGGAAGATGCACTCTTGCCCTGTACTTTGAAATGATTCCCCTTTGTTGCATTTCTCTATAGCTGTATTTGAAGTACTTCAGAGTAAGAGCATACAGCTTGCTTTTCTGAGTCCATAGTGAAGAACCTTTATGGAAAATTAGTACTATACTGGTCTAAAAGAGAGATCAGAATTTTCACAAGGTAACAGGCTATTAAGGAATGGGAGGATGGGAAGGGATGTGAAATAACAGAAAGAAGTCGGATTGAAAAGGACAAGGGTCACAGCAATATAGTTTTGCATTTATTTAGCAAAGGCTTCCAAGTAGCACAATGAAGCTGTATATGTGGACACAAAAGCAAATATATGAAGCTATTAAAAAATATGTTTTTCTGCCAAATATTTTAGGCAGCATTACATAACCTTGCATTCTGTGTGTGATTGAAGAAGCACAAGTCACCTTTGAGGGGCACATGTGGGTCTGTGTGTTTAATTATATATATACATATATATAAAAATACACATCACAATATATATATATCCCCACACAATATTTATTACCTTTAGTACCTTTATTACCAAATAAGTAGAGTTTGTCTCATTCTTGATTAATTTCTGTGGGTTTTTTGTTGTTGTTGTTGTTATTGTTGTTGTTGTTTTGTTTTGGTTTTTTTGGGTTTTTGGGGGGTTTTTTTTGGTGGTTTTTTTGGTTTTTGTTTTTTTTATTTATTTTTATTTTAGTAGTTCGACCAGGTACTTTGAAATTTTTTTTCCTAATAAAGAAAGAATAGAAAGGTATTTGTGATAGATATGGTGCAGTCCAGCAGTTGAAGTTCATTAATAATTGGAATGTTGCAGAGTATGAAGTAATGAATACTAATTACTCCTTTCATGTCTGACAGCACCCCATGGACCAATACATCAGCCCAGACTTTAATTTGGTTCTAGTAATGGTTTCATCAATAGTACATTAATTCTGTGTTTGAAAAGATGTACAGTTGAACCTGACCCACACAGTAGATACCACTGTCATAAAATGGCCACATACTGACAACAACTGGATAATTACAAATAATTAAATCCACTGAGCTTCAGACAATCCTAATTTTAAGTAAAATATATCTTATCATATCAATCGACAGAAAGCATAGCAAGGGAGATTTATCAACTTGTACTCCTTCCAAAGCAAATTTACTAGCCTGTTTATTAGAGAACTAGCTGATCTGTGAACCACTTCATAAAAGTACCTCTCCCCTTCCTCCTTTGCAAGATGGTTCTTATGTTGCACTCCTGGGTATTCTGCAACACCAGCTCTTGGTACTGTTTCTGAATGAAGACTGCAAAAGAAATTCCCAGCCTTGGAGAACTTCAAATGAATAAATTTATATTTTCCTCAAAACCAGGTCACAATAGGCTGAACTGAATGTACTTGTTATCTCTGAAAAGCAGACTTCATGCTTAAGTGCCTTAGTATATATTTAGAAGTCTAACAAATTTTGAATGTACAAATCTGGATACATTTTTATTTTTAACTTTGGAACTGTAAAACTGCTCAGTTTTTTCTAATGCGTTTTAGTCTGTGGTCTTATGTTAAAAATGGCCTTAAAATTCTAAGATTCTTGTTAAAATATTTCAAGATATTTGCTTTGAGAAGGAGGGGAAAAAATAATAAAATAATTTTAAGAACATGTCAGTTTAGTACATAGCTTTATGTAAGCATGGAAGCCACAAAGACAAAAAGTAAGTAAAATTTGGGTGCAATGTCTTAGCAATGTATGCAAAAATTATTCAAGATGTCAATATTTAGATTCTTTTTTAGCAGATAAACCAAGGCACAGAAGTAAACAGGTAAAAGTTTACAAAAGTAAACATTCTATATGGTGTTGGGGTTTGGCCTTCACCTACTCTAAGAGACACTGCCATTGAATAGGTTTGGTACAGATGGCCCTTAATATTTGAATTTTTTGTGTGCATGTCCTATCCTGTTTCCCCAGGATCTCTCTTTTGGAAATCACTGGCTATGAGCATTAACTATAACAGATCAATGTTATTTTGGCTCATGGAGAGAAGATAGAGGAATAAATTCATTGTTCAGAAGGCTCCTGTAAGCATTTGCATGAGCTGCTACACTTCCTGAACTCCTCTGTGCAGTCACAAAGAGGTAGTCATGTCTCTTGAGCTGCAAGAATAGGTTATTAAGAGATTTTTTAAGATGTCTTAAAATTTGATTTATGTGCAAATGTAGCTTGTATGAACAAGTTTCCATTCTTATGAGGCATGACTATTATTCATGAAACAGCAAGAGAATTCGCTCAATTTCTCCACAGGGAGAAGCTTTCCTTGCCTTGAACGTCTTGTCATCCGTGCAGCTTCAAGGCAGTGCTTTTCCCACTGAGCTAGTTTGACCAACTTGCACAGTTTGCCTACTGAGATTGCCTAGTAACAGCTCCATTCTGTGCTTGTTTTCACCTGATTTATTCAACTTTGTTCTCTACATTACTTGGGGTTTCCAAGTTGGTTCCAGAAGCTTTTAATTTTAAGCAGCAGGAACTTAATGAGAGCTCCTCTGGAAAATGTGTTTATCCCTCTTTCATCCCACTGAAAAATATTATTTCCCTTTACTTTCCTATCCAAAACCTTATCACTTATTTCATTCTTGCTGAGCTGATCCAAAACATCTCACTACAGGAAGCTATCCTACCATTCTAGCATTTAGAGTTATGGTGTGTTTTGGAGAACATCTGCCCTAAAAGGTATACTTTAATTTTATGTTGCATGAAAATATCTGATAAGAAAAGATGTTGCTTAAACTCTTGAGCCATTTCATTACATGAAGTCATGTTCCTGTATTCAAATTTTCTCACCTTCATGAGTTCCTGTCTTTGAAAGACCTAGGCATTGTTGTCTTCGGCAGAATATACACAAGGGAATAGCAGGTCTTTGTGTCAATCATGTTTGACAGAGCAGACAAGATGTTACACATGTCTAGTCTTCTCATAGCTGAGTGCTCATGTTACCTGCTGGAATTTATTTGTTCTTATATTTGCTTTGGTTAAAAATAATTCATTCTCAAGGCATATACAGCTTTTAAAATCCTTTTGGAATCCCTTAATCTACTTTATTTCAAAATCTATGAAAACTTCAACAGGAAAAAAAAAAAGAGTGGGGAACAATCTCTTTTTAATTTACTTTGTTCATACCAGGAGCTGGGACTCACATGAAAGATGCTATGTCTATTCCTGGGTAAAGTGGTGGATTAATTCCATCCATTCTGTCTGCCTCAGCTGGGGGAATAGGACATTATGAAGAAAACATTGCCAAAAGGAGAACTTGTCCCTAGAAATTTCTTTGGTGACTATTTTTTAATATTCATTCTGTCATGGAATTCCATTATCTGTACATATTTTGTTGCATTTCTTCATAATCCAGAATTAACCTCTAAGCAGATATATTTTACTAAAAAAAAAATAAGTCATCCTACCGGGTTCCCCACCTCTCTGTTTATCATTGTTGCTTATGCTCTTAAACCATGCGAGAGCAACAACAAAACATTTCCTTTTCTCAAATCTGTAATTAAGAGAAAGCCTACAACACCTGCAGTAATAAAACCCACCAAGTCATTATGCAGATTTTGCCTTTCATAGGTGATAATCACAGAAATTGGTTATTTATTGCTTCTGTGACTTGAGAACTCCTAAAGGAAGTATTTTAATCCAGAGCTCTAAAACTTGTTATATTGCCTCATAGATGTTCTGAAACATAGTATGACTCCCTTAACAAAGGTTTTTCTTCTGATAAAGCAAACTGAAGAATCTGTCTTTTGTCAGATCTCTCGTTTGGTCTCTGTGTGTGTGTCTTGAAAGCAAAGCAAGATTGCTTTCTCTGTGTCAAGCTCTACAGTTTTGTTCCCTCCAGCTGCAGCCAGTTTTGAAGACTGTGGAGAGACCATGTTGCAGAACTGGACAGTGAATTCACGTCCACCTGAGAAAGGCTGTATAATCTGAAGGACATGACCATATAGTGAAATTATTGCAGTATTATACAAGCATAAGCCTGGAAAACCCATGTCCAGTAGTTTGCATGGCAATATTATACAGTGTACATCTAATGCTGAGTTTCGTAGAATCATGGGTTTCCCAGCACTAGACATAGTAGGTTTCCTTAAGGAATTCACCTAAAATTTATAAGTATAGTATATTCACTTAAAGTGTATCTTTTCTTCCTTCTCCCTGGTGAACTGCAGAAGGGTCTCAGCACACCATTTCATTTAGGCTATGTCTTATAGCTAAGACATAAGGGCATTTCAAAAGCAACCAAGGGTCTTAGGAGCTGAAACCTATGCTCCTGGCTCTGGCAATGCCCTGTAATAGCCCTGAAAGAAAGCAATGTTAAAATTTCTACAGAAGGACACTTGTTTCATTCATGTTCTGATGTGATTTTCATAAATCACATTTTAAGTGGTTAGGATCTATGCTAATGCAATCACTTTGGAAATTGAGTTAACAAATGCCAATTTGAATTCTATGAAAAGAGTTAGTGTCTACTTATGTTCCATGTTATAAATGTTTTATTGGCCCTTTTTTAACAGAGTTTTTATTATTAATATTTGAATCACCCTTCTTGGCAGAGAACATTCAAAACCATTGCTGTACAGAAAACACTGTTTTTGTGCTCATGTGTGGCAAGTGAATCCTGAAAATTGACACACTGTTCACTGGACAAGTCAATGACAAAAAGTTGTGTCACTGGGTCACTCCAGACCAGTGACACTCTAATCCACAAGTAATTTTTTTTTTTTTTTTTTTTTTTTTTTTTTTTTTTTTTTTTTTTTTTTGTGCTATGTCACAGAAGTAGGAAGACAAATTTCATGTTGTCTCACTGCTGGGCTCCAAAAGGGTACCTCAGCAGTAGCAGAGTGGCTCACCCCCCACTGAAGATAAGAAATCAGGAAATTACAGCTCTTCAGTAAGGGATTTCAGTAAATAAAAGTGAACCTAGGATAATTCATTCTTTCATTCAACAAATAATCAGTTTGGAATGAAATATTTAGTAAATTACCTTAAAAAAATTATTTTTATTTTTTCAGTTGGCAGCCATTCCCTCTCCTCTAGTCTATCAATTTGTTATAAATATGTGTCCCTGCTTGGTTTTTTTAGGCTATATATTTAAGGAAATTGAAGTAAAAACTAACAATGATCTCATTAGCTTTTTTTTTTTTTAAACTTTCCTAGGTTTCTGATAAGTAATGATGGTAGATATTTATCCCTAAGTCACAGACTCTTCGGTACAGCAGGGAATAATCTCACTGTGTCTGCTGTATAAACTAATGAAACCACAACAATTAAGAAATACTCTGTGTACTCTTCATATGCTTTTGGTGTGTTCAATCATCCTCATTTTGTTTCTTAAGTTGCAGGCACCTAAAGTTTGGCTTGTATGGATTGATATGCTGCTAAGGTCATACAGAACCCATCATTTGCAATCTGAGATACCTATGAGGTTTTAATTTAGTGAGATCCTCATTCTTGTGCATTTTGTTCTTTCCCAGATGTACCAAAATTGAAGACAAAAAATGTGAATTCAACGAGAATTTTCATCTCATTCTTCACACTAAACTGGCTAACCCTCACTTACAAGCCAGAACTGCAGGCTCAGACCACCATCATTAATTTCACTGTCACCAGGGACAGGCTGGAAGACCAGCTGTTGACTGAGGTTGTTTATGCTGAAAGGCAAGACTCACAAAAAACATAAGGTAAGGACTATATTTTGATTTGTCTGTTGCCTGTTCTGAAATTTTAAGTCTAGAATTAATATGCCTGTTTGAATCCACTGTACTGTAATTGTTAGTAGCCCATATTAGGAAGATTTTAGGAGTCTGGAAAGTATAGAAAGTTCTTTCACTGATTTGTTCAAATGTGTGTTCCCAAAAGGCTTGGCTTGACCTAAAGCTCTGCTAGAAATTAAATTTATTGTGATATTATTCCCACACTTCTCTCTACTGCTTGGTTTGCTCTGTGCATTGCATTTAATTTACAGTGCAGGATTAAAGCCCTCTGCAGTGCTTTGTGCTTCAGCAATCTTGAGCCAATGAGTGTAAATAAAATTCCATGCCAGTTTGTACAAGGATATAATGGCACTGTTACGAGCTAGGGCATTTGGTTAATAAATCACAATTTATTTCTGCCAGATGCAGTTCTGTGGCTGCTCCAGTCATACCAATACATAGTATGAGGAAAAATGCTTTTATAAGTGGTTGTAGGAAGGACCTTGGGCAGACTGTAATCTATGAGATAAAACATGAAAAGAAAATACTTAGAGGTGTGAAATTAATTACTAGAATACCTCATATATCTCTATTGTGTCTTTCCAGTCATCCCATGTAAAATACTAACTTCATCCACAAAGGTTTGCTCTACCTGTTTGAGGTACTCCTGTTTCATGCAAGGGCAAACTGGGTCAGGGAGTTTAATTACCCCTTGAAGAATGAAAGCCATATACTTGGGAAAGAGATCTGCAAACAGCTGTCCATTTACCTCTGCCCCTGCACGTTGTTCCACCTGAGACTGCACGCTTACAAGGCCTGTATCACCTGGGGTTTGGTGTGAGTCAGTCTGACAGAGAGCTCCCCATAAGACAAGTCAAGCTCTTGCACTGCCAGAGGGTCAGTCCAGCAGAGCAGACTATGACAATGTTTTCCACTCTGAGGTCAAAGTGAGGTTCTTCAGCCTTGTGCTATTCTCTGGTGTTCTCTGCTGCCGCACAGGTTACCACTTGCCACCCCTAGCATGATCACAGTCTTTTTGTGTAGTCTCGGGAGGAAGAGCACTATGAGAGAGATAAAGTTCTAGTCCATGACAACCTCAACCTTCTCACTTTGGGTGTCCAGCACCTTGGATCTAGTATACTGGGACAGAAAGTAAACTGGCCTTTCAGAAATTACAGAAAATATAGCTCACAAATGCAATAAAATTTTATTTCTTGTTGTGGTTGTTTAAACACAGTGTTTTTGTTCCCTCTTCTAGTCCATGCTCACCAAGAAGCAGAACAGTGTCATGACTGAGCTCAGGCAGCTGGAGGATGACAGGCTGCTCAGCCTGTCAGCTGCCCAGGGCAGTCTCCTAGACAACAGTGAATTTGTAAAGAAAATCAAATCAGCAAAGTCAACTGCAGCAGAAATTCAACACAAGGCAGTAACAATTGAGCTGTTTCTAACAACCTGTAAAATGTCTATACTTATTAATCCATTATTTTAAGTGTAACATTTCTATGAGCTAGAATAGGAATAGCCAAATTGGTGTCTTTTCAGAAAGGGCTGTCCTCCTCATATTCACATTTTCATATCAATAATATGTAGTTGTCACACGTTTGATTTTTCTAGGTGCTTGAATTAGTACTCATAAAATTAATAAATACTAACATGAAATTTGAACAAATGTATTAATATATTATTGTCATGTTTTCACAGGTAAACAGGAATATTTCTGCAGAGGACAGTTATTTCCTAAAGTTCATCAAGGTAAGAAGCTTGCTTACTTTAAATATTTGCTACTGTCTGAAATAAAGTCAATTTTCTATAGTATATCCATATTCTTTTCTGCATAGATAGGAATATTTTGGTAATTGTGCAGGATAATCGTGGCACATTAAAAAATAAACAGGACAACTGTCATCATTCAGGTAGCTGAAGCCAAAGAAAATGAAGCTCAGGATAACAGGACAAGAGAGCATTACAGACTGACAGCCGCAAGAGCATGCATTCCTTACTCTGGGAGTGCCAGCATGGGCAGTGTCAACACCATCTACCACTTTCCACTGAAGGTAAAAATGTCTCTCACTGACTTCCTTTCAAAGTGCAAGAAACAGAATTCTGCCTCCAGCAGTGATGCCTGATGCATTAGTTATTACTTGTAGCAGATGTTTACATTGGCAGGACTGCCTGTCTGAGGAAAGAGAACACGACGTGATCTCCTGCTGGTCTGTAACACGGTACATCCCCACGGGTCTCTTTCTTGGCTGCCTCCATCCTGACAGTGCTTTCTGACTCTGCTTGCAAAAGTTTACCTTCCTTCTGTTGAGCCATCCCACAGGGCCAGGAAGGAAGAGTCTGGAGGAATTCTGTATAAACAATTCCCTGTTGTAAATCTACCAAATGATCTAATGCTGTGAGCAAGGGAGATCACCCACTGCAAAATTACCAGCTTGCTCGAGTGAGGGAGTCTCCATGCTGAGTTAAATAAGGAAGCAGAAGAGTATTGCTGTTTGCAGCCCTCACCCCTGGTTTGCTGAAAGTTGCCTTTAAAAGCCTCTTTCCAGCCTCTTGCATTTTACACTGTTTAGGTCAGCTCTTTATGGGAGCCTACAGTAGGAAACCAATTATCTTATGAGTAGTAAAGCAAAAAAAGAAAAATTCAAATAAATAAAAATAATTGTACTTTCAGGCCTTCATTGCATCTTCCACAAACAATTAAGCAAGTTGGAATATTACGGGATATTCAGTGTTGAATCTCTAACCTGAAAGAAGCTCGTATTCACATATTCATGTCACATATTCAACCTATATTTTCACATGTCAAGGATTTTGAAAATTATAAGCTCATTTTCCTGGCCCAAACAGGTTTTCAGATGAGGAAAAATTTTGATATTTGTGATTATGAACATTTGCAGATTTACTGTTTCTTCTCTGGAAGGTGATGCCTGTGCCCAAACCCTGTGGTTGTGCAGTTTCTCACACAGAGTGACTGCTGCTTCAGTATCAATAATAATTGCAGAAATTCCAGACATGCTATCGTGTAATTGTTTTCATTTTAAATGCTGCAATGACTTCATGAAGCTAAGTTCAGGATAAACAGCATGACTTACTGTTTGCAATTGGATAATTAGGGTCGAAATTGATCTGGTATATAAAGTAAGAAGTAAATCATATATATCCCAATAACTTTCAGGCTGTTGTTTTTCCTTTTAATTTTAGTTACTGTATGCCCTGGAAAAAGTCAGGGCTCAGATGTACTGAGAGGCAGAGCTCTGAAGCAAGTCTGATGACCTTTTTCAATTTTGTGTGCTGTCAAGGTTCTTCTAAGTAGTAAAGAGGTAGAACCCCTTGAATTGAATTTCCTTTTTCAGTTCAGAGTTGAACACAAAAGAGTCCAGTTGACTTTTTAACTACTCAGCCATGGAGTACCATTAGAGTAGTTTGGGAAAATTGCTTTTCAGCGCTAAGTCTTTTTTGTTATTATTTCTGGTCACATGCCTCAACTAGACAATTTCAGTTAAAGTCATACATTCTACCATAATTGTTTTAGTAGAACTAGTGATGTTTTCAAAGTGGTTTTCTTCACTGTTTGAGTGCCATTTTCCTTAGACATCACATGCTGTATCTTGTGAAGAAGCTCTGTTCTACCCTAAAAATCAAACTTTTACTGCATGCCAACTCCTTACTGCAGTAAATGTCCCATACAGGGTTTTCGGTTTGTTATATCTAGATGTTTTAGAGTAAGCAGACAATGCCAATACCAACCAAAGTAAACCTTTATCAATAATACTATTTTTATGGATGTGTGCTTGTGTGTATAGATATGTAACTTAGTATTTTAAGGAAAGTCCTGAGTCCCTTGGTTGCACCAGGGGTTTTTACATACCTCAAAAATTATCAGTGTCATCCTGTTTCAGTCATCATGCAAAAGGAGGATCTGGATTTGGCATGCTTCCAGGCTATGGCAGTGATGGATGTGCTCAGAGGGGTAGATAAAGATATTTAAATATCTACCAAGAAATGGGTGGACTCAATATATCCAGAAAAGGAGAAGTTCCCCTAGAAGTAGACAAAAAAAAAAAAAGCTCTTTGCAGAAACTAATAATAATAATGTCCACCAGGACAGAATGTCATATGCTCTGAGGTAGGAAATCTGAGGGTTCATTTTTCATGGCAAGTGTGTGTGAGGGTGATGCCTTGCATGTGTCTGACAAATCCAAATCTTAAGAAGCAAGAAAATAACTTCTAGAACAGGGTGGTCAACCAGAATTAGAGATCAATTACTTTGTCCTTCACAGCCTATTCTTTGTGGAGGAAAGTTTAAGAAGAGGTAGTCTGGTAAGACACGAGTCACAGCATATGTGGAGAGGTGTGATTCTGGTTTCTTTTGTATTGAATATAGATACCTGAGGACAACAGTCACTGATAAATAGACATACAGGAAGCTATCCTGTTAATAGTTAAAAATGTATTTTTCAGTGTTAGTTCTCACTATGGTTTTAGAGCTGGTAGGTAGCTCCACAGCATGACAATTATTCAGGTCTCCCTTTTGAAAATTCTATGATACTAAGAAAGATTTTGTAAATCTTCAGCTGTGGATTCTGACACCTTTGTTTTTCAGTTGTACTGGTTTTATCTTTTGATCCCATGTGATGGTCCTATAGACCTGTTGCTCCACACCCCACCAATCACCATTTTTACCCATTTTTGCATGACTTCTGAGAATGCAAGCTTGGTCCTAAGTATTTATTTTGCCCAACTGCCTTGGCTTTATGTGACAATATTGCCTGCATGTAATGAGGTCCTTTTCATTCAGAAGTTGCTGTTTTCTGTCACGTGGCCACTATCCTCTACAGAAATGAAAAAGATCATCTTCTCTCTTGCTTCCCAACCTGCTTCCTTTCTTGCCTTCAGTTCACTCTCCTGATGATTTCTCTGATGAAACGACCATCGGTGCCAGATGCTCAAGTCTGAGAATGGTGCAGACCTGAAGTACTCATCAAAGCGCATCTTTTGTGTTCAGCAGATGTTTTGTCATGTATAGGAGATCTGTGGAGAAAAATCTTGGCTCAAGGTATGCAAAAAGCACAAGGATGGATTTAGCAAAATGCTAAGAAGAGAGCAGTCCAGCCACTCCTGTGTTTTTCATCCTGCCTTCATGACAAGACCCACTTGAAGATCATGAGACAATATGTAAGCCTCTTATTTGTTTCTGGTTCAAGGACCACTTAACTGTCCTCCCATTAAAGAAAGAACGATTGAGCTTGAAAGTGAAATGGAGCATGCAGGGCTAGAAATGTGGATAAATTGGTTATATATTTATGTGTATGTGCTTCTACACATGTATGTGTAAAGGTATTTTTTTACTGAACAGAACAAAGCCTTCTGGAGTCATCTATGGCTGGGATGGAATGTGCCTTTACTGTGGGAAAATTGGGCACAGTTTATTTTCGGCAGAAGATTCAAGTTCCAAAGTTTCCTCCACCCCCACCATATTCATGGCAATGGAGTGGATGAAAAGTGTAAGGCCATAAGCACTACAGTATGAAGAAATTTTTAGAGCATTCCTCTGCTTGGCATAATGCAGGTTTCCTTTGTACTGTTTTCTACCTTTTGACTAGATGAGGGCCAGAGGGCAATTTTCTCTATGCTCATGTAATCTTGTGCCCCCTGTGACTAAATAATGGTCATTATACAAACTATATTCAATTGTATAGGGCTCTGTGGCTTTATACTTAGGATTACTATTCCCTACAGACAATAGTGAGAATACCAGGTTAATACAGCTGTGACCTCACTGTGCTCAATTTAAGCTCAGGCCCCACAAGGTGAGAGGCTTGTGCATTTACCCACTGAACCAATCAGTTAAAAATCTGATGTGATATCTACCACATGTTGCTCCCTTTTTCATGAGGGAATTGCTCTGTACCCCCCATAAGAGTTTCTAAAGCTCAGTAACAATGCTGAGCATCTATCAAAATGTCAAAAGGTTCATTATCTTAAAACCAAGGGAACAGATTTCTGCAGGCTTTTTCTAATACCAGCAATAAGGCCACTGTTGAGAGCTCGCAATTTTGCTTGTTGAAATTGTAAGGGTTTAGTGAAGTGCTTCAGAGGAAGTAATATGCATTGCACAAGTGATAGTGAAATTAATGGGGGCATTATCATTCTTTTCCCTTTCTGCTCTGCTAATTTTCCCATCTCCTCCCCCTCCATCACTCACCCTTCCCCAATTATTTCTATTGCAGGCAAAAAGCTTGGGTTCACTATAGACTCTGGAAGATTCCATATCATCTCTCTAAGACAAAAGCAGGAGATGGTTGCAAAGGAGGCACTCAAGAAAGCTGCCTCATATGGCCATTGGGTTCTTATCCGAGTGTCAAACTGCCTCTGCTGGGGGAATACCTCCTCAGCTGGAGGGATGTTCCCAGAACACAAAATTTGCGATGGATTACAGAAAAAGTTCTAAGCAGCTAATAATCTTGTTCCGTTTGCTTTTGCTTTTGGTTGTAACAGGATAAACATCATATTAATAGGGTGTATGTCACGTTTTGCTGAGCAGTGCACTCTCCCAGAAGGAACAGGAGAGATAAAACAGAAAGCCCCTGATGGGTGGGTAGGACTGCCCCCAGGCACACCCTTCCCCCACCTAATTAAGAGCTCCCATTCCATTCAGCAGCCATAATGGAGACTTCAATGAAAAGGGTCTGACTGTCCCTGGGGCAGCTGTATAATTAGTCCTGGAGTGCTGCTTTCCTGAGATAGCAGCCACGGCTTTGGCCAGCTTTCTATGGACCAAGAACCCACTCTGCAGTGGACAAAGGGATCCGTGGGATGCCCTGGCAAGCCGTGGTTTCCCAGCACAGGAACAGAGTGAACAGGAGCCCGTGCAACCGTGAATGCCGCTGAAAAAAAGATGCTCCCTCCCCAGTGCTTTATGCTAAATAGCCATTGTTTATATGTGACAACCTGTCAGCCCTGAAGCCAAAGGACAAGTGCATGTTCCAGGCCTTGACATTAAGGTGGTTGTGGGAAAGGCGTGATTCTCTCCTCTCCTGGTTTTAACCCCGGCAGCCTGCTTCATCTGCCAACAAGATCGCCTGCAACAAATTAAGAGATGGGTTAAAGTCAGTGTTTTCTCTGAGATGAAACAAAACCACCATGGGATTAATGAGAGGCCCTGGTGTGCAGGGCACTGTGAGAGCATGCATAAACTTCCCCCTTTGTCAGCAATGAAACTGCAAGGGTGCTTAACCATATTTCATGTGAGTGAGCTAGTCATGCCAGTCTGACAACAACCCTGCATAGAAATGTTGTGAAGGGAAGAGTCAAGTTGGTTTTCAGAGGAATTTCACGGTTCTCAGCTGCTCTGGGGGCAGAATGACAAAAATGAGAGACGGCAGAGGCACTGTTGGGTGTCTGAAGCCACAAGGATGGATGGGGAACATCCAAGAAGGTTCTGGTGTTACAGACCTGCTCCATTTTCCAGCCTATTATGCCTGGCTTTTGAGGGAGGAGGGAGGCAACAATATTGCTGTAAAGGTTTTTGATTGTGAAGGATTGTGGGGAGTCTGAAAGGAAAGTTCATGAAGATGTTGTACCAAATCCCAGATGGCATTAAGCTAGCTAGAACTATTGGGATTTGGGTGCACTCAGTGCTTCTCAGCTTTTGCCTTCTGTGTTTGGGCCCCAGAACTCTGTCAGCTTATATTTCAAAAAATTTTGGAGTAAAAAGATGAAGTATATTACCATATCTAGCCTGTGGAGGCTAGAGGGAATATAATTAGATATTAAAAAGAAAAAAACAAACCAACCTATGCCTGCTATTCTGACTGACCTGGGAAATATTTTAAAAATTACTTTGGCTTCAGATTTAGCAAAAGCACTTGACACAGTGGTTGGCAAACTGGCAGAAGAAATACTGACTTCAATTTTTTAAGTGTCAGGTTTAACTCTTCTGTCACTCATAATTAATATCTCAAATTCAGATATCTGATATAATGAATGTTTATTTTGTTATTTTATTAAGCCTTGAATCACTTCCACTTTGCATTGGATGGATGCAGCCTATATGAAGATTCAGGTGCTGCCAGGCTGCAGCCATGTAATGTGATATGAAAGTCACCCTCGCTTTCCATTCCCCTACTCCTTTTCCCACGTGGCAAGGGACAGTTTGGGAATATCCCCCCAGCAGACCTCATAATAAAGTGATGCAGCAGCCAGGGTGCTACTGACATGTTGTATTCTTCAGCTGTAATTCCTCTTGCCCTGCATGGAGATTGCCAGTGCAATCAGGACATTTTGGGACATCAGTGAAGAACCAAAGACAAGCTCATGGAGGAGCTGCAATTTGAGTTGAAATGTTAGTACTGTAACAAAGAAATGTGGAATGTTTGCTAATGGTGTGGTTAAAACTTTTTTAGCCCAGCCACATTTTAAACTTTTCTTGATATTCCTGTTCTTCACCAGGAAGTGCTTTGGAAGCAGATACTTTTCCATTATAACTCTCTTCTCTGATCTATCAGTGTCTTTCCACTCTCTTCGTGTATTTAGAACCTTAAAGACAGCTACACTCTGAAGTAGTCTGAGACATATTTCCTAAGCAGCAGGATAGCTGGAACCATTTTTCTGCCTAGCACTTCTGTCCTGTTCCTGGTATATCTTGGATGTGTTTTGTGCCAGGTCCCAGTTCTACAGGGAACTTGAAGAGAGTCCAGGTGTCTTCTGAGCTGTGCTTGTCTTTGTATGTGCTAACACCCACAACCACAGATCACTTAACACTGACTTTATAATACTTTCATTAGCTTCAGGATCAAGGCCTTAAATTTTAGAAACTAACGGTAAAACCTCAATACAGAGCAAGAAATGACAATGACTTAACTATTACCCCATTAAAAAGTCACAATGACAATGCCTTAAGGACAACAAATTTATTTGACTTTGTACAATAACTATATTGGCTGTTCTTCAACAGAATAGTCATCTAATTAGCTGAGTGGTTCAGAACGTTGGACAAACTCCTTGAGCAATACGTTATTCTGGTTTCCATGTCTTTATCAGTGCTAAGCTACCTCCAACCATAGAAGACCAAATCATTCCCCAAGGAATACCAGTAAATTCAATTAAAATTACTGGTGAACCTCCTACAAGGATGCTGCCTTATTTCCATGCTGCTCTCTATGATTTTGGCCAGGTAAAAGTAAGCTATATTTTTTCCTTTTTTTTTTTTTTTTTTCTCTAATTACTCGTTCCCCTGTGGGGACAAGTGGAAGTGTTGATGACCATTCTGTGGGAGACCAGGACTTGGGATTGTTGTGATTCCAAACTAACCCATCAGCTGCAGGGTGCCAGCCCTCTGTGCCCTGCACTACCTCTGTTTCCCATTAGTGTTGGGCAGGAGGAAAGGTGTGGCAGTAACACAAACATTTGTACTATTCAATAGAGACATGCACAGGTATGCTTACAAAGATGGAAAGAGCATTTATTGCACCAGCTTTAGCCAGTGGTGCACTTATGAAAAAAACCTGTACATGCTCTGAAGTCAGAGCTCTTTCATTCAATGGTACTCACATTTTTTTTGCTCAGCTCTAAATTTGGATTGACCAAATGCATAGTCATGACCATTCTCCCACAAAGTGGATTTATATACCTGTGTTTTCAGGCAATGGCTCAGTACCCTCTGTATGGGTTCCTGCAGTCAGGCAGAAAGAAAGGAATTAAAGAGCAAGTGTTATGTGCTGTTTGTTTTGTCTTTTGCTCTGTTCTGCTTGGTGGGTGGAAAGAAGAAGGAGGAGAAAGAAGACATGAGAATGTGGAGAGCAGGCACATTATGGGTTGTATGTAGCCTCCTTCCCTCCAGATCCCCAGTTTTCCCTGTCTGCTACTCCAGGAACTTGTAGAAAGACCTTCAAGCCCAGTGTGAGCCAGCTGCCCTGCAGCAGTGGCAGTGCTGGAGCAGTCAGCTTGTTCACATCAGCAAAGCAGACCACGATGAAGGCAGCCGTAACAACTGCACACTCTCATCTTCCAGCAAGGGATTCACATGTAGCTACTTGAGCACAGCACACATGAGGGCAGAGCTGGGATGTGAAAAGGGTAAGAGTGCCTTTAAAAAGGAATACTAGCCAATGCCAGCGGGAAGAATAAAAGAGAGAGGAAAGAAAAAAGAAAAAAAAGCTTTTTTCATGTCAGAGCTACAAATGGTTTGATTTTGATGGTGTGGATGCTTTGGAAAGATACTTGTGAGAAAGGAAAGAATAGCTGCAGTTTTATAGCTGAGCAGCTGACTGTTAATACAGGATTTTGGTATTTTTACAATTTTTTTGTAACTTACAACTATAATACTTTAAATGGAAAGCTGAAAAATTTAGACAAAAATTTTAAGGTGGTTCATGTACACTGTTGTCCTGCTTCAGTCTGTGTTTAGTGGAAGAATATATATGTATATATTTAAATTAACAAATTTCTAAGCTTCATACTTTAGAGAACTCTCTTTTCTCAACCACTGTTCTGAGCCATGGGTGTTTGTGGCTTACCACAAATTCCTGTTCAGATACTGTCTTTAATATATTTCTTTTTTTGCTTTTTTAATTACAATAAGAAAATCAAATTATGCCTAATCCAGGTGGAATACATTTCATGGGTTTGCGGTTTTATTCAGGGTAGAGACTTGTGTTGTATTTTTCATGGTTGAACTCAGCATTCTGATTTAAGGAGGTTTTTTGTCAAACATAAAATCCTTCACCTTTGCCCAGATTCTGCTACATGTTGTTCAGCTCAAGATGACCTATTTCCTTTTGAAAGACAAGAGTTTATCCCTCTGATGTTCCCTCCACACGTCATTATTTTCAAGGGTATCAAAATTAATTTTGTTATGTTTATTACTTCTTAAACTAAAGGATAAAACATAGAAAAATGTCGAAGAAGAATTAATGAATTAATTTCTTCAGGTTTTACAGGCAAATGCCAAATAATTTAAAAACCAGCTGAAGCCCTGTGCTGAATATCATCGTGCTGAAATTCTCTACTAACACTATAAATAATGGAGGGAAAAAGAAAAAATATTGAACTTCAATTTCAAACATGACTCTTTGAGAAATGGTGTAAAATTTCAAGGAGTTTGAAGGCAATTTAATGAGTATTAAACCAGTAAATTTTCATAGACTTTACTTGGGGTAAAGTGTACGGATAATTTAGCTAAGAAACTATAGTGGTTATCTGAGTAATATTTATAGACTTCTAGGTAAAGACTGTGTTTTTGTTGGTTTCTGTAACACGACAGTTCTCCTTTCCTAAGGGACATTTGGGAATTAAAATGTCACTATCAACAATTTAGCATCTGGGAATTACTGCAAAAAATACTGTCCAATAGCCCCATATTCTTTAGAAACCTGTTCCTCACTCTCCGTCCGACTCCAGCCTTGTGAGTGCGCCCTTTTGGCAGCTGAGGCCGGCACAGCTCCGGCAGCACTGCCTCTTGTTAGTGCGTGAGTTACTCCTTTTCTCTTTGACAGGATACCCTTGAGCTGCGTGCCACAGAGGGGGAATTTAAAAGCATCCTTTTTCCTCCGTGCAGCTTTCACACTTGCTGTTCCTGGGGGTCTGAAGTTTGGCCCTCGGGGCTGGAAGGGAAGGTGTCCCATCCCGAGATCTCCGTCCTTGTCGCAGTCCTCAGCAACTCTTCAGAACTCCACAAGAAGGTAAGAAGTGGTCAGGTAACCACACATCAAGGTCATTTCCACTCAGTCATGTGTTTATACTGAATAAGGGGGACGTTGTTCTTTCCCTGAAGCTGTTGTTTAAGTAGCTGGCGTTTTATGATGCTGTTTGAGAGTATGAAAATAAACCAGATCAAAGGAAGGGGGGGGGGGGCGGGGGTTGTGGGTTTTTTCCTGGCAGTGGATGCTTGAACTTTGTAATATAGGTCAAACCAGTTCCACATCAGTAGCTAAGGGGGGAAAAAAATGCCCTTCATTATGTTAACAAAAACAGGGGTTTACATGTGCATATATGCCAAATTCATTAGGCAGGTAATGAAGCATTTGCACAAATGTAATTACAAACAGCAATTCTGACAGTTCATAACACTGCATTAATAATCACTACAATTAGTTCTGATGATGGAAGCAATTTACAGCACGTCACATGTATAAATAATGGTGCATTTCCTGAATGTGTCATTATTATGTATTAAGGATGCCACCTTGTTGTGACTTTCTCAGTAATGTTCCCCTTGAGTCAAAGTTAAGGATACAAGAGTGATTTTTTTCTGAGCTACAGCATATTTCATACTTGTATAGTTTAAATATTGAGTTGAGTCCATTTGTGTAAATTCTGTATGTGAAAATGTGAAATGCCTAAATAAAAGACAGTAATTATTTGTTACTGATAGGATATTAGTGAATAGATCCTCCCATTTTAGTATTTAATATAAAAGAAGTAAATTAAACTTCAGAGATATTTATAAAGAAAAAAAGAGACAGCAGTGTCATCCCTTGATGATATGGTTTTCTCCATATCTGCAAGCTTATATTTACTCTGAGAAATTAATGTTCTCTTTGTCTTCATACCCCTACTAACCTTTATTTAGTTAGTAGAACATGAAGCTGTTTTTCCTTTTTGTGGTACTTGGTGTCATAGTGAAATAATTGCTTAATTTTATTATGATGATTTAATAACACTTCCCATTTAGAAAGCAGTCTATGAAATCAGCTTATTCCAACCCTTAGTTTTCTTTGCTAATAAATCTTGTTGCTTTAAGCTGTTCTTTTCAAACCACAATTCATAAGCTGGATAATTCATTTTTCTAATTAATGAGAGGGAGGATTCTGATGGCAGGGAATACTGGAAAGGTCTATAAGAGCAAGAATTATTTCTTCTCTCCTCTTGGTAATATTGCTTATTGGCCTTTCTCATTGTACTGCTTAGTGATTCATTACCCTATGGCTTCATAAGGATTTTTTTAAGGTAGATACTGGAGAGACAAATAAGACAATAAGTTTTTTTAAAATATGAGTTCCTATGTATATATGCATGTCTGTGGCATTGTGCATATATATATACATATATACATATATAGATAAAATCATATGTATATAATCTTCCAATTTATTATCCTTTGGGAACAACTTCCTGAAGAAATTAAACATTGACCAGAAAGCAAAAAGCATAAACAGGGCAACTTGAGCTAGCCAATCAACTGGTGGAAATTGCCATAACCCTGTTATGACTTCCACCAGTTTATAGTGTTTTCCCGAGAATATTTAATGTTGTATCTCAGTTTTTCCTGCTGCTAAGACAAACTCAGCACACCAACCTGCAATAGTTTAAGGTCTCTTCATGTGAAGTACAGGATGCCTGATCCTGCCTCACTGTCCCACTCTTGCCCTCCACCTTCTGACTCCCACACACGTGTTCAAGGTGTTGTCATTGAATGTTGTTATGGGGGGGGAAGTAGATTCTGTCCTCTCCATTATCCACCCACCCAGCAACCATTTTGTGGGTTTTTTGGGTACAACAGACCAGTTTTCTATAGCGTACAATGGCAATTATGTGAACCTGACAGCCCAAAATATTTCTAATGCAAACTCCGCAGTTTTCTCACACTCGCAAAAATGTCCCTTTTATATCACCAGCTTTCATTATCTCAGTATAATCAATGTCCCAGAAGTGTGCAGCTGAGTGAGCTTGTACTGCGTTAGAATATTGATATACTCTTCCAAAAGACAAAGGAAAAAGCAATTTCTTGAGATAAATATATATGAAATTAGAAAAACGATAAATGAGGTTTTGTTGCCGACAAAGAGAAAAGCAGGTTTATTCTGACAGCAAGAACGTTACGTTCTAAATCCAAGTTGCTGGCATTTTTCACAGGGATTCTCTTTTCAGCCTTCTCATCACAAGCATGCAGCACTGCATATTATATTCCAGTGGCTTTTTAAAAAATTCTTTTTCATTTTCTTTGAACCAATTTAAAATAAAGATGGATTAGCATTTCACTTAATCAAATTGCTGCATACAAGTTTATGTAGCAAGCAGGCTGGAATAGCTGCAGCTATTTTACTTGCTCTGTTCTGTCACATCATGCAATATTTAAAGCCTATAATTAAGTTTTTACTCACACTGTTGGGAGGCAAATACTGCCCCCAAGGGTGTAAAGGTTCCTGTCTGCAAAGGTTTCATCACAAACTGGCATATTTTGCAAACCAAAGGAGACCAAAAAGAAGCTTCAAATGCTGTGAAGCCAAATAAAAGAGAAAGACAGCCGTTCCTTGAATAAAATGTTTTACCACCCTTAACCACATGCTTTCTCTGTGGCATTATGACTGGAGTTCTACAATAAACTTAATGCTTGCATGATGTAGCAATAATGGGATTAATATTAATTCCATTTTTACCGAAGTTCTTGAATACTTCCCAATTTCAAATAATGTAGAATTTCAGTAACTAAACGTTCCCTAGTGAGGAGATATAAAAGACTGCAATCAGATACAAGTTTTTTATTTCTCCTCTAAGAAAGGCACAGTAGGTTACCTTCCTGTCACTCATGAAGATTATGTCTTTAAAGATCTGGGAAAATACACGCACTTGTTCACAAAGTTATGTTCTCTTATATCATGTGGCGTTTTGAAAATGTGGTTCTCTCTGAAGTTTTTTTTATAAGAGCTAACATAGAAAACATAAATCTTGGATAAAGCATTTTACACCATTACTGAATTTTAGTCGCAAATTTGCTATTTTTGTTCAGATACCTCGCATTGGACTGAAATAAAAGAAAACTGATTTTTATGTTATAACCAAACCCAGCAATGGAAATGTATAACCATGAAGCTTTCTGAAAGGAACTAGCTGGATTGCTCTTGTCTCTTAACAGCATTTACTCTGAACAGCCTTGGTTTGTCCTTTAAGCAGCTGACTTGTTTTATTCAGTGATGCATTCTATTCCTCAGGTGGGTTCCACAGAAAGACTTGCATAACCTCCTCAGTGAGATCATGTAAGGTGGCCACATCAGGAGTGCCTGGGACTGCAGGCTCTGCTGGATCTGTCTGCAAGAATTCCTCAGCCCAGTCCTGCTGAGAACTTTCAGAACATGCCTAAAGCTCTTGAACAGGTAAGAGTGTGTTTAACCCAAAGGAAAGAGAAGACCACACGCTTTCTTATCCAGGCAGCCCCACCTGTAGCAAGGTCTTGTCTGGCTGTGGGGGAATAAACTTGTCGATGATTTATCATGAGCAGATTTTGGCCGAAAGGGTTTGTGAGTTAGCAAACTGCTTGTCTGCTTTTGCAAGTACCATTAACTGGTAACTTGAATTCAGTACTTCATAACGGTGCTTGTACAGTGAGCTTAATGACACTGGATACACTTAGTTTCCCTAGGAAAATGGAAACCTATTTTAAGGTGCTTCCATTTAGAAAGCTTTGGGTAGGCATGGGAAAGTAGCTCTTATGGAACTGCACTTTAACCAATGTAACTGATAGACTCACCAGTTTCAGCAAACCAGAACGGCACTATCCTCAGAACTTACTGTTTGCACATTTTCTTCCTCAAAAAAAAAAAAAAAGGAAATGTTATACATTTACTTGCATCTCATTCTTTCTAAAATAGGGAAAATAGCTTGTAAGACTGTTTTTAATTTTCCACTACCCTCTCACGCATCTGTTTCTGCAGCTTTGTCAGGTTATCACCAGCTGACATATACTAAATTATTGATATTTCATTATTGAGTTTTCCTCCAGGGAAGCAGTGTACGTGGAGCACCCATGACTCCAAAGGGCCAGATTGCCAAAGTTGTTTCTAATCCGCAGCAAATGCTAAAATTTTTGAGGCTACAAAAAGAAAATGCTGCTTTAACTTTAGTTCTAAGAAGTTTTGCATGGAAACTGCTTTAATCTATTTTGATATACAGAGTTATAACAAATGTGGATGTTTATACAGGCATATGTGTGTATATGTACATACATGTATAATATAGATATGTAATATATGTATTTTATATATATAAAAATACAAAAAAAGCCCCACCCCTGTCTGCTTCTCCCTAGCTGCTGAAGAAGCCACTTTAGAGATTGTACACAATTTGCTAAAAACAGCCAAGAGACTTTTCAAGCACCCTTTGCAGACTTGTTATTTTCCTTGTCCAAAGGTAAAAAGTTCATTTCTGGAAAAAAAAAATTATCATGTTACATGGGATCAGGCCATTTGTGGAGCCAGGTTAAGCTTGGAAAAGTGCCCCTGTCACCCCTGGCGGTGGGTTGAATCCTGGCTTTTGGCTGTGAGCGAGAGGAGCAGGCTGGTGTCTCCTTGGTCCCAAAGAAGAGGGATTTCATATGTCAAAGAGCCACACTCAGCTGAAGGCAATTGGAAGTAACTGCTCAGAAGAAGATGCCCAAGAGTAAGTTGCCATGGAGATGGAAAGGCTAAACACCACTGTACTCCTGACCTCGAAAGAGGCTGATTTCTCCGCATGACAGTTGAGGTCGTCAGGGCATGGTGGGAAGCTCATCCTGCCAGCTCCAGCTCTGCCTCTAGCCTATGGATAAGTAAAGAATTACTGCTTTACTACTTTAGGTAGTCCATTAACCTTCACAAGCCTGAACTTTCATTCAAATAATTGCAAAATAAGTATAGGTGGTGAAACCTGAACAGAATCACTGCTATTTGTATGCCCTTTGGAAAGTTTAGGGACCCAACCCTTAGCGTGGATCCACTGGTATTTTAAACAGTGAGGTATCTTTCTTAGCTTCTTGCTGTAATTGAAAAAAGCTAAAGCCCAGAATTACCAGCAAAACCAGAAAATCATTCAGTGACTGGCAGCCAAATTAATGTAAAGAGGATGGTCCTTCATCAGTGGTGGGGTTTTGTATTCACTGGGGAGATTTCCTTCTCTTTTAAACTTCTTTCCTTATGATAAGTTCTCTTAGCTACAAATTCATTCCACAGGGTCCAACAGAATAACCCACTACGCATCAGCTTTGATAGACCTCACCCGGGAACAGCAATAAAGACAGAAGGGTGGCAAGTTCCTGCTCTATACCTCAGAAACCCACAGCCTCCCTCTGTGCACATGACTCCCACAGATGCAGTAAAACCTGATTTAAGTGCCAGCAGAGAGACTGGTAAGTACAGATTGTCTGACAGAATTGATCTTCCACTCGAGGTAAATAACAGGGCTTTTTTCAAAACCTCAGCACTACTTCAAAGTGGCGTCTTAAGATACAGCTTATTGTGGGTGAGGTTAGTGGTGCAAGTTCAGGCACAGGTAAATGGCTGGTTGCAGAACCAAAATGACTTCAGAAATAAGTGCTTACTGGTGTTATTTTGAGCAGTAGCTTGTTGTAGACTGTTCTGAATGCCAGAAGCTCTTAAATGTTATTGTGATTTTGTGGAGTGGACCCTGCATTAGGAAGAAATAGCTTTTGTGAAAAGTACCACTTAGAGCTAGAAATATTTTTCAGCAAAAACAACTTCAAGCCTCGGTTAAATTGCAGACAACTCTATGACAATAAGTTCAGAGAAATACTTTGAATTCAGTGAAGTTCTTACTGCACAGGAGATAGGGAAGTCTAGAAAAAAAATGTGACTGCTACAGCTTTTATTCTTATTTTATTTATTACATTTTATTTTATTTAGGCGGTCAGCCCACTGAAAGTACATTCTGTCTACATGAATCTTGATCTGCTCCAAAGTCCCAAGTCTTATCTTAAATATCTTTACAGCGTTAGGGTCTTCCTGCCCTATAGGAACAGTGCAGTTAATACTACTTGACTCAATATTGAGCTGATTGAGACTTTAATTTTTTCTCCTGTTAAAATTATCACAGCTGCCTATCTCACTGAGGTCAAAGCAGCAGTACAAAACCCCGAGACTCTTACACTGGGAGAGATGCAGTGGAGTAGAAAAATGGCATAAGAATCCTTGCTTGGCTGCTGAGGTGATGCAGATTCTCAGTACTTAAAATACACTTGCCTCAGTAGTGACAGTCCTTAAAATAAATGCAAAGCATCCTCATGAAGAAGCAACCCTGCAGAAAATGGAAGTGTCTGGAAATTATACAAATAGTAACTATGCTTGGAATACTGTGGCAACCCTGTTCCATTGTATCAGAACATGCAGGTGTCATGTCCACAAACTTCAAATAAATTTCTGAAATTTTGTAGAATGTTTCCTAGGGTCAGCATTACTGATAACATTATTGATTCTTTTCCCACAGTTTGAAGGAGAACTTGGCACCATTTTTCTTGGCCCCACCAAATCTGAATTATGATAAATACCACAGATGAAATATCATAGATGAATATCATAGATTAAATACTTCCATCTGAAAGCCCTGTATTATGTGGACTGCAACCCAATGCTGAGATGGGATTCTTGACAACATCAGATGATCTCTTCAAAACTCCTTTGGAAAAGCAACCCATGTATACATGAGAGGCATCAGGCCAGTCTGCGGTGAAAGAGGTGAAGTTTTTCATGCAGTGTGTAGTCAGTGCTGTTAATGACAGGTGGAATACACATCTTACTGTGTTTTTTCAGCAATAGACTTAATTTCTGAGGGAGAAAAAAGGTGTCAAATTAGAAAAGATCAGATGATTGTTAATGGTTGTGATAATGCACCAGCCTGGCCAAGGGGTAATCCACTAGGAAGACATTTGGACCAATTTCTTTTTCACATTGAATTTATTGTGGAGTGGGAAACAGGGTATTGGTCTATCTTGGTGTTTTGGGGTTTTGTTTTTGTATTTAATATACTTTTATAAGCAAGTACAGCAGCAATAACTTACTAGAAAAAAGCCATGGTTGGTTGAATTGGTGGGTCTGGCCTTGACCTCTGTCTTTTGTTCCCATCTCCTGCATGATAAAACTCCTTAGGGTAGCTTTCTTACACCTTCCCACTTGTGCCAAGCATAGGAAGTCCCTCCTAGCCTGCAGTCCTGACTTTTTCAGTTGCATTCACAGCACAGCCTAGCAGTGGTGTGAAGGCTTTCCATGCCAGGAAGAGCAGCCCAAGCAGAGGTTCTCCCACTGCTTTCCTTCCTGGGCACTTGATCTGAGCAGGAGCCTTGTGGCTGCTCCAAGACTTCCTTTCCAAGCGGTAGAGCAAAGGGAGGTTTTCAGGGAGTTTTAGTTTTTGGGTAATCTGAACAGGTGAATCCTGGCCAAGGAGGGTATCTGACCATCTCTTAGCCTCAGCACCTCACCACAGAACCTGGAGTCTAGCAGAATAACAATAATACTGATAAACTATCTGATGCTGGGTTAAAGGGACCAACCCTAACACCAGGATAAACTTTGTCACTTAATACGGAGTTGACTGGCACACTGTAGTTCTGTTCATAGTCAAGATATGTCAGACACGTAGATACATTAGTATAGACAAACTCATTCCAGAAAAATTTAAAAGGATGGGTTTTAAGCATAGAGCATCACTGGTGCTGTGCTTAAGAGATCAAATGAATAAAGGAGCAGGAAGGAAAATGTAATCACAAATCTCAGCTAGTTCTGTTTTCACATCTTGCCATCTTCTGCATCTTTCTTTCTAAGTGTAGATCTGAGAAACTATGTCCAGATGCCCCAAAGCATATGATAAGACTGAGCCTTCAGTGCCTTATCCTTACCAGAGTTAATGAAAGTCCCCTGTGACTATGACTCTGGTTCTGCATTTCTCCATCCCTTTCTGTACTCCCTCCTTTTCCTCTGCACACTCCATATTTTTTTTTCCTCTTATCACTATCAGATCATGGAGGTTTTGCAGGAGAAAAGTGACAGCTCTGCATGCAAATAGCCAAACATTGCTTCATCTCCTGGGGGGAGCTTGTGCTTTTCACGCTCAGTTCCCATCCACTTTAGGGAGTCTGGACTGTAACATATGGCATTCATCATTAAGTCTGCCAAAGCTAGGGCTGAAACAGAGGCTGAGCTGCATTAATACTGTGATTTCAATTCCTGCTCATTAGCACTGTTATGAATTGTTCTTCATTTATGTTCTGTCTCAGTTCCAGAGCAGGCCTGCAAGGAGAGAGGCTCTTTTTAGGAGTGAGGCATGTGTGTGCCTTTACTATGTTTTGCCTAATGCCTGAGACAGCAAGGACTGTGGGTGGTGATGGAAGCTATTAGGTACTAGAGAAATACAAACTACTGATCACACTTGACTGAAAATCAAGACAATTCCAGGGTGTATCCTAGTAACAGCAGACATCCCAAGTCCAGGAACAATGTGTTAGTAGGCTTCAAGGGTCAATGTTACCTGAAAATGTAAAGCTAAATAGAAGCTGCTAAGTGTTAATTGGTTTGCAGTCATTCCTCTCAGTACTGTAGCCAAGAAGACAGCAAAGTGATGGAGAGAGCATCTCTGGTTTTTATCTAAGGAAATGAGATATTTGTGCTCTTCTGAAGAAATCAGACATGAAAGTAGGCGAGTCAGAAAGAGTTGATTGCTGGGATTTCTACTGGCTCTGTTGTATTGTCCTGGACAGGTTAAGAATGTTCTGGATGATATTCTGGAAATGTTTACTGAGAATCTTAATGTATCAAAAATCATGCAGGAAGACTATTGTCTGGAGACCCTATGCTCCTTTGCCTCAAAGGGTAAGGTGATGAACCTTTTCCTTTCAGAGATCTGTACATCTTTTAAACAGCTGGACCTTAGTCTGAAGGCAAATTACTTATTTCAGGGCCTTTTGTAGCTTTTTTTGGAAATGAAAGAAGTTATTCTTTATGTATGCTTTTTATTTTTCTCCAAAGGGGGAGCTGATGTTTTCTGCTCAAATGGAGGTGCTGCAATACACACCCTTCTGTGATGCGCCAGACACATGGACTAAACCAGCATTTCCATCCACACACAGCTTTGTCCTCTGGTAAGGACCCCACAGTTGACAGGGTTTAGCTACTATGCAGAGCTATTACAGTGATTTAAGCCCAGCAGCCTTGTCCCATTCCTATTTCTTCCAAAATTTGTTCTAATGAAAAGTCAGCTTTCCTTTGAAGTGGGTTTTGTTGAAATGCCAAGCACCTTCCTAAAGCAAAGGCTCTGCCACCTCCCTCAGTCCCAAAGGCATGTTCAGCATCTTGTGGGATTCCTTTCCCTTAGCATGCCACCAGCAGTGGTTAGACATGGATAACACAGGCATTGCTTTTGGAAATTATTCTCATACCTCATGGCAATGTATGCTGCATTATGCCATTATTCAGAGCCTTTGCTAAAACCCCTTACGTTCTTCATTTGCACTTTGCTCTAGCTTTTTGGAAGTTTAAATACAAAATTTAAATGCCAATGAAGATGGTATCAGACAATTTGCATTTAACAAGCCATCAGCTGTTTGCAAATCCTGGCAGTTTCTCCTGGTGATGCTCAGGTTTCTCCCCAAAACAGCTGATTTAACAGGACTGAGCAAACTCACATTCTCTGCTGCCAGCAACCCACCATCCTATGCTGATCACCTTCTACAACTGATTTCAGACATACTTACATGAGGGAAATAACAAATTCCACTGAAACAATCACCTTATACTCACATAAGCTTATACTTTCTGGTGACTTTCAGCAATGTACTTTCTCTGGAGGCAAAAGGACTCTACACTTGAAGTCTATAATTTGTCTAAAAAAGCAGTTTGCATACAGTTAAGGCAGGAGATATTGATGCTTCACTTTCAGGGCTACTGATTTTCTCATGAGGCATAGGAACTTGACATCTGGACACAGGACCTTCTGCTACCAGATGTGGTGAGGCTTTCTGGCTTGTTCCACACTCAGTGCTTTCTGACAGGTCAGCAGTGATCGGTATAGGGCACCAAGCATATGCTTTCAATGCCAGATATTTTTCTTTAACTGTTCGTGTTAGCTATGTTTGTGATGCTGTTTGGAGTTAATCACAGCTTAAACAAAAAGATAAAAGTCACCTTAACATCAGAATAATCCTTTCCTGAAAGCAGGGGGAACTTGTCTTCAGGCTACTCAGAAGTGTGAAGACAAAGCAGCTAAAGAAATAAAAGCTTGAATTTTATAGTTTAAAAAAGGTTTAAGAGTGCAAGTTTTTCTATCATTGTTATTTAACTAATTCAGTGCATATGTCATGGTATCATTCTGTTTTCTTCTATAAAATAGTTATGGGGCTAAGGAGAAAAATAAATCAAGTGTCTCAATTATCTTTGAGTAGTTGTTGCCACAGAAGGGGATGGAAAACTTTCAGCAGTGTAGTGATTAAGCAGTAGATCTCATTTCTTGTCACAATCACAGCATATCAGCTGAGTTGGTTTAGAGCATGGTGCTTTTTTTAACACAAGGGTTTGTGGGTTCAATCTCCATATGGATCATCCATTTAGGAATCAATGACTCTTGTTGGCCCCTTCCCATTCAGAATATTCTGTGAATCTGAATGTATATTTGCATTTATTCTGAACACTACAGAAGTGCATGTTAACAGTGTAGCTCAAATTCTGCATGCTCACCAATGACATTGAGCTAAATGCTCCAGAAAGCTTGGCTGGAAGAAAGGTGGCCAGGAGCCCTTCACAGAACACTGGCTGGACAGCCATCATTCTCTGGAGAAGGGCAGACCCCACAGTCTCAGGCTTGAGCATGATGGCCCAAGAGGTTGACTGTTCTGACATGAAAATTACTGTCTGGATATTAAATTATTGAAAGCATTTTCTTATTATTATTTTATTTAAATCTGTAATGCAGAGCAGGAACAACTGATTATTGGACAAAGCATGCTCGACCGCAGATGTTGCCAAAAAGACCAAAGAGGAGTATGACCACCCAGCAAGGGAAGGAACCTGTATCTCTGTGCCTTCCATGCAAGGTAAGAAATAAATTGCTTGATCTCCTAGTTCAGGGCCTCCATTAGGCAGTTAAGTTGCATCAAGAGTTGCACTAAAGTATTGTGACCCTGTGAATAGCACCAAGCTTAGGCATGGGGCTAGATTACTGGCAGTGGTCATTGTGACTTTAAATTTCATACCCATTTGGTGTTCTAATCATTAAATACACTTCTTGCATTTAAATAGCTGTTAAGTATGTCTGAACAAAGTCTGCACTGTAATAAAGCAGCAGCTCTAATCCAACTGAGGTGCAGAAGTTTTAAGACTATTCCAGATACTATCAATTCCACAAAAATGAACTTAGAGAAATTTTTTTGCAGCTCTCAGAGGTGCAGAATAGGGTTAGTAGTTACCACATGTTGGCAGCCTGTAGATCAAGTGATCTACACAACTGCAATTTGAAAAAAAAACCACCTCACAATCTAACCTCACAAAAAACCACCAAGCAACCTACCAACAAAACCCTGAAACAGGAGGTATGAGGTATAAGAAAAAAAGTGTAAGAATTAAAAGATACTTTTTTTTCATTTGGATTTTCAAGCGGTCAGTTATTGCTGTAGCTGTAATACAGTTTTAGGCTGCTCCTGAGTGGAAACCATGTTCACCTTTTGAGCTGCAACCCCTCTTTTAACAACCTGCATATGATAAAAACTGTATTTTGTTCTTTTGCATCTGTATCTTCCTGAGACTGAAGATAAAAATCTAGTTCAGTAACAACAATTCAGGCTGTCAACACGAGATTTTAGTTTTAACTTGGAAAAGCTGTCAACAAAGTTACAGCTCATTAGAAAAAGGTGAGTGACTCCCAGTGGCAATAAGAGAAACACCATTGTTACTCATACTCTTCACCAGATCCAATTACAATAAAAGGAAAGCCACCCTTTTGGAAAGGGGTTGCTACTACAGCAGATAACTTTCCCAAGGGGAAAGTTAGGGTGGGGGAATGGAGCAATGGCAGGTATTTGAATGTTGCTTTTTGAAATGGGGGCATAAACTTTTCAGCTTTTTTTTTTTTTAGACATCTGTCAGTCCAAGGGCAATACAGTTCAGTCCTCCTCTGAAAAAAAGATGAAGAAAATATCAAGGAGTGAGTGTAGTTTGGGATTGTGTTGGTGTTTGCATATGTACAGTCCAGACAGATGCTATGTACTCATCTCTGCATTTGTACAAAGAGATGATGCACAGCAGGCCAACAAAATCTAGATCTAAATCCACCAAATCTAAAGTCTACACTATATCTGTATGTTCAAATGTAGCCTTAACTATTTAGCAACTGTTTAAACACAAATTATTCTGGTCTTGCACAACAGAACACCATGTAAAGCTGGTGCTACTATCACAGCAGGCACCACACAGGACATCCAGTGGGGCCCACAGCAGAAGCATGGTTCAGGAACTGACTTCAGCAGTGCCAGACATTTTTTTAAAGCCTATTCCAGTGGAACAAAGGGAAACTAATAAATATTCTTAGTGTCCAGCCTTTAAAAGCAAAAGCAGGAGGACAACTAATTTTTTGACTTTCAAGATGAAAATCCAGAAGTCAGGTAAATGGGTTCTGGGAGGAATAACTTTACTCCTGGTAGTTTTGTACTAAGCTTTCAATAAAACGTGCTGCTTTCTCTATCTGCTTGATAGTAAAAGGAGCTAAGTGTTTTTCACAGTCAGCTGCAGCAAGAGATTTGTCCCAAAACCACAATCCTTAATGTAACACTTATGTGGTCTATGTTGTTATTTCCTCATCTGTCAATGCTGTTCATGTGTTTCTCCACATAATGATTATTGATCTCCAAGCACCATTACACCTGCTATGGGAATGTAAATGGAAAACATTAGCATCACAGTGTATTTTGAATCACAAAATTCTCCTCTTTAGATCAGTCTTTATTCTCTCTACATAAAATGAAATGTGTATCTTACACGAATTTTAACATACTTTAACATGCAATACGAATATGTTGCATTTAAACAAAGTTGTTTGAAAGCCTGGTTGTACAAATGGAAAAAAATCTTAAGTATGAACTGTAAGTAAAAAAAATGAATCCTGAACTCTGATATAGACCAGTTACCTACCAGCTGGGTCAATGCTTCAGGTACCACAGGTGCACTACACAAAAGTTGCTGGTGAGTTTTCTATTTTTTTTTTCTTTTTACTGGGATACATTTAAATTTATTTTTAAAACACTCTTCTACTTAATTTCATGTTTTGGTAAATAATTGCACTTTGGAATAAAATTTTAAAAAAACATCCTCCCACTGGTCAATTTCATTAGCTTTGGCTGGAATATAACGACACTCAGATAAAAGTACCTTTTCCTTCTTTGCAAGGACAAGTTCTATAAACTACAGGTGGTGGAACAGGTTCAGAAAGCAGAGCTGGAAGAATGGATCTTTATGGTCGAGCTGGTAGACAAGGATATTTTGTTTCTTTGAAGACGGGATGCTTTGAAGGTAGTTGTTAAACACCCGTTCTGCAAACTTGCACAATTATATAAATAAAAATGTTGTTCATTTTGACCAAGCTCTCCATTATGTGGTCGTGTAGCTCTATTAAAAATTAACCACTCAGGGTTCAAGAGTGCCAGTTCACTTAACATACAGGTCTAGGTCTGTGTATGTAGATTTCTCTACCAAAACATTTTCCTGAGAGATCTTTTGCATAAGACCATATCAATTAAAAAATTCCCAATACAGAAATGAATATGCTATACACTACAATTCTATTTTATATAAAACATAGTAATAAACTTCTGGAGTCAAATTGTTAACATATTAACCAGTTGCAGGCACGGCTTGGGTTCAGTGTTCTCAATTGTCCTTCGCCAGTTGTTTTTGTAAACTAGAAAATATGAGAAAACAGTGTTAGTGCTTTTTAGGAAACTCAGCTTCCCCATAAATTTCCATTGCTGAAGATGATAACTTCCAAAACAGCACTTCTATACGCTTCAGCCAACCAACAAGGATTTCAAAACAGGGAAAAAAGTCTTTCAATTTTTAAATCAAATTGTTTGTTTACACACACAATATACCTTACTTTAAATAAATAGATTTCAGCTAAGGAAAATATCTGAAATCTAATAAACTTCTTTTGCATAGGCACAGGATTTGCCCCAGGGCACAAGAAGTCAAATACTATTTAAAGGGCTACAAGAGACTAAAAAGGAATGACCAGAGGGCAGAACTCTCACCTTTCCAGGTACTCCTTGACATTGTTGTAGCCATAGAACTTGGCCAGGTGGATGAGCATGCCGGTGGCACAGCGCCCATCCCGCCGTCGGCAGTAGCTGCAGTTGCACACCCCGCGACAAGGAGGACAGATCCAGGCCTGCAGGGCCACAAACAAGGGAGAGGGGTAAAAAAAAGTTATAAAAGACGTTATATTTGCCTTCCTGTTGCTCAGAGATACATGAGTATGGCTTCCCCACCATGTGATTGTTCAGGGCAAGATTTTACAAGCCTCTATCAGCCAGACAGCCAGCCAACCCTATTAACATTTTCGAAATTCTGCAGGATTTGAGAAATTATTAAGTGCTTTAATTCTTCTTACTCTGAAGCCTCAGGTTCTCTGATGTGCTCAGTATTGATTTTCAAATAGACTGAAGTGTTTTGTAATGCCTAACATTCATTCCATGTTAGGCTGACTGTAGTCAACTCACTAGAAAGAGATGGGTACCCACTGCGACAAGCTCCTTTGCCTCTCTCCGCCTGCTGGTACAGAACAATTCCTGAGACTGAATTAACCAGTTGATACCTGAAGTCAGGCATCTCCAAGCTGCTCAGCAACTGCACATAAAAGCACACGTGCTAACAGAGCAGCCACTGCCACACTGGGCCAGCACATCAGAGCCATTAGTTCGTACTAGAGATCTGCTCTTGGCAAAAAAGTTTGAACACCATGTTACCATTCTCTTAGCATCACAGATTACTGACAAAACTCTATTCATGACACGTTGATTCCAGGCTCAAGAATGATACTTACTGGATCAAGCAGAGCAGACTTCACATCTTCCCCGTATCGATTCCGAAGGCACGGCCCACAGAACTGCCCCCTAACTCCTCCACAGCCCTGGTTGCGACAAATTGTCTTCGTGTCGGTTGTCTTCTGTCGGCACTGGTGGCAAGTACTACCCTAAAGGTGGAATGGAAAAGAAAAACATTTCTATGAAGGACTTCTTAAATGCCCATTGATGAGCTTTCCTAACAATAATAAGCACAAACTTCAAACCAAAGTCAAATTAAACAATGAAGAGCAAATTCTGTTACTATGATAAATGATACACCAATTCTAGGAATTTTACACAGACAGTGCCAAGTTTCAGTTGCATTGGAAGTCTCAAATTACATGAACCTCATAATCATAGTTCTGGTCCTTTCTTCTCTCAAGTAAAAACCTAAAATTATTGAGAAAATGATCTTGTGACTCATCCCTGCCAACACCATGAAGCATGACATAGACGGTAAGATGGTCTTTATGATAATCAGTAATACCCAAATCCAGTGAAAGCAAGGAAGGAGGAGTTCCATTAAGAACACTGGACGCTAATGTCATTTCCAGGGGTACAAAGAACAACAGGGATCACTATTATTTAATAGTACAACACAACATTTTTTATTAGGGAGAGACACAAAAAGGATCCCAATTCTTACCAGTGGCAAGTAATTGCTATATATAATTTAACTTAGTATCTCTGTGGCACAAAAACCCTTTTCAGGGGCAAAAAGCCTATTTTTTGCCACAGCCAAGCCCAGAGAAGTCTGGCAAAGCTTTCAAAGCTGTACTTGTGTGACAGAATAATGATGAGCTGAACTCCCCAGACCCTCAGGAAAGGACATCTTTTAGCAAACACCAGTGAAACAGTGTGAGACTTTTCATTTCAAGCACACAGACACACTGAAGAATACGGCAACCACTTACTAGAACTTTGTCATAGATTTTGTCTCTAACAGTGATTGCAATGTTGTCCAAGTCCTCCTCAGTTATATCTTCTACTGGACGATGAGTTGAATACTTAGATGATCTCCTTCTTTTGCGTACTCCACAATCCCCCTGCTAAACAAACTCATCTCAATACCTTTTGTCTGATATCCTGAAGTCTCTGCCACCACACTTGGTGACTATTCATTCATTTACAATGAGTATGGAGTCCACAGCTGGCAAACTACAGACTCATGCACCACTGGAACAACAGGGATAGTTTCCAAATCATCCCTGCCTCTTTCTCTCCCTCTCCTCCCTAATATTTTCTCTACTACACTTTTTATTCATTTTATTTAATTCCTTTCCATCATTACTACTTCTATTTGAACAAATGCCTGACATGTTTTACTGCTAACTTTTCTTTGCACTCCCTGTCCTCCTCCACGGTAACTCTTCATACTCCATTTCTTCCCTCTCAAAATTTGGGACCCTGATCAATCTGCCTTCCCACACTTTCCTCCTTCAATCTCCATCTCCTTGTATGTTCTCTAGTTGCTTTCTCCAATGACAATCTCTAATGCCCTGCAAAAACAAACCTCTCCTGTAGCTTTAGGTTAGTCCTGCTATACCCAGCCCTTTCTTATTAACTTGTTATTTGGAAGAGAGTACTCCACTCACAATTAAGTAATGTTTTTTCCTTCAAAATGTCATTCTGATCTCTATTCAAGAATAAATCTCATCTGAATCTCAGCCTTCACCATACCTGCCTCTGAAGACCTCATTTGTCCTTCACTCTAGATCAGTTCTGTTCTGTTCAAAACAGTAATTTACCAGCCCAGGCTCCTATTTGGTGCTACTCCTCTTCTCCTAATAGCCAGGTTCCCTCTATAATGCATTAACTACACCCAGCACTTGTTCCTACAAGCAGAACTGGGATCCAGCACACAAAGATTCAAACTTAAAGGGCCTTCCTCATAAGGCCTATACAGAAAATGTAAGCAAGACAAATGACCACCATAGGCGAGAGAAAGAAAACACCAGATTTTTAAAAATAGGAAAGAGTAAAACCTGCAAATTTTCAATTACTACTAGCCTGTATGTTAGCAGTTGGCTGGTGCAGATTCCCTTAATTCATTCTCAGTTCAGCCATATAACTCACATCTTCCCTCGGCTGTTTCTAGGGAAGGATTTTTGCCTTTTTTTTTTTTTTTTTTTTTCCTGAGTCTGGTAACAGAGTAGAGGATCTACTTTGCCACCTGCACCACCCCACTGCCTTTGCACTCCTAGGCCTTTGTACATTATGGGCCCTAGTAATTTCCAGATGAAGAATTAATAACAGACCATAAGTTAACTGCTTTGTTATGTCTGAATAACACTGGCTACAAATAGAGCCCACTTAACAGCTGAAAGCTGAGACAGAAAGACCTGGAGATAACTTCTGTAGATAATCCCAACCAATGATTTTCAATAACTTTATGTAGGATGTGATGTCTGGTCTAAGTGCTGGTCAACAATTTAAATGTTTCCTAGTTCCTGACTACTGGGGATATCAAAATCTGGTAAATACCACACTGAGTCTCTTCAAGAGGTTTTGTTGTCTGTAGCTACAGATGTGTTCTGCAAATTTGACAGCTGACAGAGTGAATTTTTCCAAGGCAAATTTTTCTGGTGGACGAGCATTTCTGGTTGGGTTCATTCGACGTTCTATCTGGCCTTCAGAAAATGTCCTCCTTGGGGTTTTCTTCTGTTTCTACAAAGAGAAGAAAATTCCAGTAACTGTCTTTTCAGTTATGTTTAAAGAGTTAAACACTGGAAACAACCTGGAAATGTCTATATCAGACTTGTACTATCATGAATTCATCTACTGTTCTCCTACTTCTTATTTGTTAAGCCAAACACCATCAAATATACCCCCTACACACTATACCTTTTTGCTACTTCTAAAACATCACATCTTCACATCAAATTCCAATTTGCATCACAGTACTATACACCAAAATTTAACACGTGGCATATTAAGGTGGAGGCTAGTTCTCACTGTTCTTTGGTAGCTAAATACTCAGATTTTCCCACAATCTGAATACACAGTTGAGGAATAAACAATCTGAGGAACAAGCTGAATTCTAGTTAATTTTCTTTTAAGCTTTTTAAACTGAGAGGGCATTAAGAAGCTGCTTCATTTAGTTCAAGATTCCTGATTTTGGAGATCCTTGAGAGGTGCAAGATACCCTCTTCACACTGTCACACCTGCCAGCTACTGTGTGATTGAATTCATGCAACACAAGTTCTGCATGGACATCTACCAAAGACATGATCATTCAAGGTTTCCTCAAATCTTTTCAGCGTATAATATACATGGATAAATGCTACTCTACAGAGAAAGAAGGGTTGAGTCCTTTGCTTAAAGCTGAGAAAAGTCAACTAAAATAACTACTGTATCATTTCTGTTTATGTTGAATGGTTCAACTTCAGGAGCATAGCCCTACTGGGAAGCGTGGATTTTAGAAGAAAAGCCTACAAGAGAGAAATCAACAGGATCTAAACCCAAAGGAAAGCAATTACTCTTCCTTATTCCCATACACATAGACATTTGTCTAAGATCTCAACAGTATTTCTGGAGCAAAAATGATAAAATAGCATCTCATCTTGGTCTTTGTATTTCTTCATAAATTATCTTATAAAATTCCATTTTCTCACATAATCTCTGGCACTTCCTGACCAATAGCAAATCTATACAAATGAGGTGACCAAACCCAAAGAAAACAAGAACAAACTTGCTGGAAGTTTCTGACTAAGTATGCTAATCCTAGGTCTAACAAAAACTACTGTCACCACCAACCAGTACCAGGAACTTACCGAAGGAGTCGAGGTGGGCGTTTTCACTGGGAACAGGTCCGGTATGGAATTCAGTTCTGCCAGCAGCTGGGCAAGCTGGAATCAAGTGATGTCACATTGAAAAACTCACTGCAACTTGCAAAAAAAGCAACACCACCTACCATCCATTCTTCACATGCAATTCAAATTATACTAAACATGTGCAAGGAACTTTGATGGAAGAACTTAAATAAAGTGGGGCTCACAAAAGGGGTTTATTTACTCTGCCATAAGCAAAACCTCTGCCAACAATACTAACTTCCTTAGCTCCCACTAATTCTTACTGCAATTAGAACTAGCCAGATTTACATAGTATCTGGTTAAAACATCACCAAAGGAGTGCATTACAACATGCTAATAATGACTGATAATGAGAAATTAAGTTCATATGATACAAGGGAGAAAAGAAAGACAGGGTGCCAGAAGACAGTAAGATGTTCCCAGTGAGCTTTTACTGACTGCAGATACACCTGTGCTCTTTGCCAGGGAGCTTGGTGTCCCCTTAAGCAGTGCAGACACTAGGTACACACTCATTACAAAGTCAGAGAGCAACTAAGCCCCAGTGGTAGCTCCCCCAATGCATTCATGTTCTGATCATGTACAACATCAGAAGTACTTCAGCAGGAGGATGATTTTTTGCACTGTGTACAAGATGTCTTGGAGCTACATTTCCACAGAAGCAGTGGCTGATAAGTACAAAAAAAGACCAAAAAACTGACCTGTTCTGGAATTCCAGAATGAGGCCAACTTCTGAAAAGCCAGTGGTAGTGGGGATGAGCCAAGCTGCTAGCTCTCTGAGATTGCCACAGCCATCAGAGATTAAAAGCTGAATACAGTATTTCTCAGTAAATACTTCAGCGTGGCATTTATTAACAGCTTATTTAATGCCATTACAGTACTGCTCCTAGGATGCCAGTGAATTTCACAGTGGTTCAACTGCAAGGAAGAGTGGAAAGTGAGAAGGACCAAGGAGCACCAAGACCAACACAACAGCAGTGGGGACACATGACAGATTAGAGGCACAGGTACAAAGCTGAAGCAAGTTTTTACACAGGAGCTGCAGGCCCACACCCAGAGGTACTGCTTGAGCTTCAAGACTGCTTGGAAGCTCCAGCTTTCCCTGGAACACAGTTAAACTGAAGGAGCTACTAAAGACTGAATATCAGTTCAGATTACACAGCAGCATGATAATTAAAGAGAGCTGGTGGCAGCTTGGATAACAGATGAAAAAAAAATTAGGAAATGATCAGTTACTCTCTTCTGCACCTACACACACGTACACACATGTTCAGCAGTTATAAAGTAAAGCATTACTGTAAAAATCACATCCCACACACCTGAAAAATTACATTTATCATCCTCAGCAGTTTTTAGCTGGCTTTCCAATCAGTAACTGCAGCAGATCTGTCACACACAAACAAAAAGTAGAAATGCTACAGTGCAAACGACACCATAAAGCACCTGAAAGGACCAGCTGGTTTTCTGACATGTTCTGAAGGCTGCAAAACTTGGTCACTTGTAACTTTGTTCACAAAGTTCTTAGTTCTACTCTGGTTTTATACTTGATGAGGCTAGTCCCTACTTGAGGTTATTTTAGGGGTAAATGTCTGAGTGCTGAGGGTCCTCTAGGGTTTTCCCGGGTAGAAAAATTCACCATAAGATTTTCCCAAAGTTCCAGCACAGCACCAGCAGGCACCCCAAAATTCAAGTACACTAAAGCTAAGTAATTGGATGTAAATGTCAGAGAACAAAACATTGCCCTTATGTCTTACCATGGCTTTATTTTCTTTAATATTTATGGCTCTCTTAAGCAGTGCACTGGAATTTTCCTCCTGCATTTCTTTAATGTCTTCTTCAGATTCTGAAGCAGAGCCCTCTACTTTGTCCGATCGCTTGAGGCTTATTTCTTTTGAAAGAGGTGTGAGAGATTCACTGTCCTTTAGAGGTAAATCAGACAAAGGCTGTTCAGGCACTTTTTTCTCAGATGACTTCCTGGTGGGAAACTGTAAAGCAACGCGAAGGCCAAAGCTTCTTCTCTTGGGGGAAATCATCTTCTTCATCTCTTCCTCCTCTTCTTTCTCATTACCCAACACATTATTATGTTCTTCATCACTCAAGTCTGACTCCACCATCTAGAGGCAGGGAAAACCCCAGGTTAGATTACTGGCTCTGACACAAGAGAGGTCCTTTTTAAATCACTAGCTCTAGACAGCAGTCTTTCCACCCAAAGGCACAACCTTAAATTCACATATTTTTACAAGTTGACAGTATGCAACTTCTGCCTGTGCAGAGATCTAACATCCACATATTAGTACTGGCTGGGATACAGACATGGCTGTCTCCAGAGGAATAATCTTGCCCAGTACAATCTACAAGCAGTGAAAACAGTTCTTATTTCTATTATGTGATGCTACATTACATAAAGCATTCTTTCTTTTTTTAACATGTTTTAATTCAGCGTGAAAAAAGAGCATTCAGGATGTATCAGAAAAATTCCTACAGGAAGAGGAGGTTTACACGAAAGAGACAGAAAAAAAAAAAAAGAAGTCAACATATACATTCACATGTAGGTGTGACTGCGTTTACCAGCACTTCTTTCTTGTTCACATGCACCTCATCTGCAGCAAAGCCCTCAAACACTTCCGTTTCAGAGTCAGTGTCCTCAGTGAAAATCCTCCGCAGCTCTTCAGTGAGGTATGGGGACTGAAACCGGAGCCCCTGCAAAAACACCACTCAGTAGCTGTGAGAGACAGTCAGATACAGAGTATTCACACGGCCACAATAAACAGGTTTTGAGGGTCAAGACAGTGCCAACTAAATAGCATACTGTGAAAGCACTTTGCAGGCAAAGCCTGTCAAAAGAAACAAACAACTAGAAGACAACATTCAAAGTTGCAATATTAAGTTACTTAATCTCCGCAAGAGGTTTTTTTCTTCATTTCGAGGACAGGGCCTGAGTTACTTCTTGTGGGGGGAACTTTCTTTTTCACCTTTTCTCTTTTTCATTACTACCCAATGAAAATTAAACTATCAATTTTTTTGTATGTAAATTATAATGTTGTTTTATGTATTTTCTTCTGGATGAAGAAAACAGGCCTTGAATAGAAGAAAACAAAATGAGAAATGGGGTCTGCTCCTCACGCTGTTACACCATCACTGAACTGACCAATACCAACACAAATGATCAGAGCTTTGAACAGCCTGACTAATATTCCTCCACTTTTCAACTTCTCAACCCTCTGTTCTTTTGGTGCAGTTTATCATTCACATGTATTCTAGGGTAGAAAGCTCCCCAATTTCAGCCTATAGATCAGAAAGTAAAAATATCTCATTAAAACACTCTTCATGATATGTACATTACGTCCCAATTAAACACAAAACTTCTACTTAATAGAAATGTATTTCTATATTTCCAACAAGAACTAGTAGCAAACCATTTAGTCAACTTGTTCCTGTTAATCTCTTGAAAGACTTATTCCTGGTAGGCATATAATCCATGCTCACATCACACCTACCTCTTGAAAGTCTGCAACACATAAGTTTGTTTCCCCGGTTTTCCTGTTACTACTTCTTCCCACACAAGAAACAAAAATTACCTTTAATACAATGCATTTGCTAAATACCTTTATTCTTCCTTTCAATTCCCTCCCTTCCCTGACTTTAATTACACACTTCTTTATTTTAAGATAATATCTGGTGAAAAAAAGATACAATAGATGAGTGGAAAAACTTAGAGTGGAATGGGAGGGGGGAGCCTCCCATATGCTGTTGCTGTTTCTTTACACTTAAACATCTACAAATTATTATGTGTAATTGTAATGGGTTTTCTCTGAAGAAAATTACTTTATTCTTTTGTTGATAGCTGCAGTACAGCTGCTTGAGAAAGGAACAAACACAATAGGGAAGTTACTTTAAAGTTAAATTGCATTTCTTGGAGGAAACTGAAGATTTTATGTATTCTCTGTTTTTATGAAGTTCCACAATGAAGGTTGATGGGGAAATATGCTATTTGTTGGCTGGAGTAACTAAAAATAACACCCCTAGAGCTATGCTGTTATTCTACGAAGAACAGTCTACACTAGGTAAAATATACATCAGGGATACCTATTGTGGAGAAATTGTGGGACCTCAGCAGAAGCTCAGAGATTATCAGAGCCAGACTGCAGAAAGCCCTGAGGAAAAGCAGGGACACAGAGGTCACTACTTGTCAACTCACTTGCACCTCAGCATCCAAGGGAACACCTGATACACTAACAGCCCATTTGCCACCCCAGCAGGGCAGCCACCCTGCCTCCTTTCTCAAGAACTGCTGAATTTTTCTGAACTTCTCATCATTTTGCCCTTTGCACCAAAACATTTTTGTTTCCTGCACAAGTACTTAATGGCCTTTTGCAGCAGTAGTGGTGTTTGGCATCATGAACACTGGATGATGCTCATCCTGATGCAGGGCCCTGATGTGCAAGGACTGCAGATTATGCTGCAGTTGGATGGAACTCAGAGTATTTTTATTGTACCACTTAGTGGAAAGGAAATTCAATTCAATACCGATCAAGATTTAAAATAATTCTCATCCCAAGGGAAACACAGCAATGGTAAGGAAGGTTGCAGTGCAAGCTGTAAATCTGGAACAAGTCTCACTAGGATTCTCAGCAATGCATGTTAAACTAACAATACCTATCTCTTCCACAAGATTTTTCATTAGAGAATTTTAAAATGCTTTGCAGAAGAGATCATTATCATAAATTCTATTTCACAAGTTGGGAAATCAAGGGAGAGAAAAGTACAGGCAGGTGTCTGCAGCCCCCAAGCAGGCAGAAGCAGAAGCTCCCACACAAGGCTTCCCATCCACCACCACTACCTCCCCTCACTGACCCTTGATACTCCCCACAAAAACACAAATGCAAGAGCAAGCTACCTCCTAGTTTTCTAAAGTTGCCAGCGCTGCTGTCTATCAACAGAGCTACAAACCAATTTAGAGCCCAGTACATTTTATTACATTTTAGACACTACCTTTCTCCATAGCACAGACTGTGGCTATACTCCTAAAAGGTTTCTGCATTCTCCTGGGGTCACTTATCTATAAAGGCTCAGAAACACTACATATTTCCACAAGCCTTATTTTGACTCTAACACTAATCATCTTCCTTAACACATTAGCCCATGGCTATCAAGCATGTAATTATAATTTTCTAAAATACTAAAAAACTAAATTTTTTGCCACCCAAGACAGCACACTAGTTTTATTCTTTTTTTGTAAGTTCACTTGGTATCTCCAGCTACCAAATCAGAGAAGAAAAAACATCAAATCATTGTGCTGATCCAAGCCACTTCATCATCAAGAGAGCAAAGAAATAGCAAACCACACTACTGCAGCAGGAGCTGATGGTTTCTCTGGGTTGCAACTATTAAAACATAATTTTAGTGCAGAGATAGGACAGAGATATTTCTGGAAGAAATACTTTAAAGTTTACATACTCACAAATGCCCATCTAATAACATGTATTTGCACTGTCTTATGTATCCAGCAACATCTTTCCAGGATGGTAATTCCCTTTTTCCTATTTGCTACACTTACCTATTTGACTTAAACTCATCTTCCAACAAAACACATTTTCCTTTTTATATCATGAAGGAGTTTCCAAAAGCAACCACAAGACCATAAAAAGGATACTAAGTTTGTTTACATTTACATTTCATATGGGGATTGCAAATTACAGGTTAAGGTGTGAGTTATGATCCACACAGTTTTGACAGACACAGAGTATGACTGCATCCTAAGAACATAACTGGACTATGTCAATCTGTTCTTACCTCTTTTCCAGACTCCAGGGAATCAAAACTAGCATCGTTGTTCTCTGACACGAAGCTCTGTTTGGAAGCATCATCTTGGAATCCTAGAAAATCTTCATTGTCACTGGGGGCATTAAAAATGTTTGCCACATCCTTGGGTACCTGTTTCTGATTCAAAACAGAATAGAAAATATGAGTCACACACACCAACTTAACAGGAAAACTCAAATTAGCAACAGTACAATTTATTTTTATATTCCTATGCAAGTACAAGTCTGTAGCACCAAATATGTTATGTGTAAATTGTACCTTATATATAGCTAAACTCCAGGTAAATTCTGTACAGACTGTTTTAATCCCTGAATACAGACTCAGTATCTGGGATTAGGGAGGGGATGCAATACACAGGGTGTTCAATTCCACAGGAAAGTACTTCAGAGGCATAAAAATACATGTGTGCCTCATCTTTGCAAGCAGGAGCTCAGGGTGCCTTTATACATGGGGAAACCCACCACCCCCCTCCTGCTCTTTCCGAGGTGAGGAAAACCTCACCTTCCTTCCTCACAGGTGAGGAGAAAACAATTTCAAACATAACACAATGCTAAAGTACAAAGAAACCTGATCTTTAGATCACACAGTACCATTATGGATTTCAGCAGACACTTAGCTAACTTGAAAAATAAAACAAATGCAACTTGTTCTCCTTGGTCAGTTCTGTCCCAGAGCTCCTTCTGCAATACTTGGTAAGAGAGTGAAAATGTGCCAACCAACACTTCTCCTTTGCTAGAAGCCCAAGATGTGGCCCACCAGGAGAAGAGGGAGCACAGCCAAGGGCAGGCAGCAGCCTTCCCAAGGTGACCAAGGTCACAGCTTCAGAGTTCAAGAAGTCCAGTCCCAGCCGAGGGGACTCATAACACCACATCCAACCAGTCCACTGGGCCATCTACTTCACAGCAAACACTTTGGATAAGGCTCTGCATGTACCAGGATAGTAAGGAAGCCTTCAGACAGCTCTCATGTGGCAGCCCAGCTGCTTTAGGATCTGGTGTGTGTAAGGATGGGATGATCAAGCCTTAAAAACCAAGCAAGACGCAATTTTGCCAGGTTTCAGAGCACATTTTTACACATCCTAGTATTTTTACACATCACCTGCAAAACCATTCTGCTAGTCACACAAATGCTCCAGGAGAAAAATGTCTGCACCAGCATCCAGACACTCATCTCCCACATCCCCTGGATCACATATACACCTTACACACACCACTCTAACTTGAAACAAGCATCTCTGCTCTTTGCTAAAGCCACACTCTCATTAACTCTCTTATAACATGATATCAGTGATTGCCTGGTCAGAGAGAGGCAAATCCCCCATTTTGAAAGTGCTGTTCTCCTGAATATTCACCAGTACATCTCAGAGATGAGGTTCAGAATCAAGAGCAAGCTGCCTTTTTCCACTGTCACAGAAAAACAAGGCTGCTCACACATGGCATACAATGATTTTTTTTTTTTTTAAAGTTTACTTATGTCGAGGCAAGTGACCCAAAGGAGGCTCATTGTCCAAAAGTAATGTTGCTGAAGAAGTTCCACTTCCATTAAAAGAGTAAGCAGTACCTTCACCGAAGAATTACTCTCTGAAATAAGCTACAGTAAAGCGTGAACCTGAGCCTAATTTTATTCTTGTTCTGCTCTTATAAAGCTGATGTAAGCTGATGTAAAATCAATTTACTATTGCTGGAGCAAGAGTAGAATTCACCTCTGAAAAACTGACACTCTCAGGCCTTTAACGGCATGATCCAAAGTACAGATGCTAAAGTTATGCTGTCCATATCCAAACCCCTTTGGACACTCCCTCACTCCCACCTCCTACAGTGAACATCCAGAATCCACTTCTACTGCTGTGATGGAATTCGCCCAGTACAGAGCAGTGTTAAAAATGAAGCATTATGCATTTTAATGGAAAAATATACAAGGAGCTGAGAGCCTCGCTGCTATGAATAAATTGATTCCAGGAGCCACTGCATTAGTTCTTGTGCTCATGTACAGCTGAGTTAGCCACTGCTGTGATTACTGTATGCCTGATTTCTTCTCTACTGCTTCTGCATCTGCACCAGAGGAGTCATTATGAAATTGTAATTATTGATTTTGAAAAACAACAAAAAAAATTTTTTCCCAGTTGGAGACTTAATTTTTTTTGCATTTCCAAATTCTAAGGTACTGGTACTGATTTAAGTAACTTACTGCAGAGCTTCAAAGATTTTTAGTTTGTGACTTGCTCCCCATAGCCTGACTATGAAAAATCTCAGTTTGGTCCCTGATGAGTCCCCATTTTCCCAGGAGGGTTTACATTAGTAACAGACAACACCTGACATGTACAAGGTGGATATACTCCAGAATTTAGAAAGGGAAGCTTCATAATGAATCTTGATTAGCAACACTATTTCTGCACCTGAAATTGTAAGCCAAGTTTATCTCCAAGAAAAGTTCACTCACATAAAAAAACAAGCTTGCGGCAAACATCTCTGTAGTGATGGGTCCATCCACTGTCATTTATTGTGTAGTCCTGGAAGCCACAGACATTTCCATCTTCAACTTTCAATTAAAATACATTCAGAAACTGATTTACAATCAGCATCAGAGCCTATGATTTCAACTCCTGTCAACAAATTATTACACACCAAGAAAGAAAATACATATTTGTCTAAACAGAAATGTCAAAGTGTTAAATTTATACAAAATACCTGTAAAACAAGGTACTCCAGGAGAGAATCTTTTTGCCACTAAACCCCTAAAAAATCATGAAGGCAGGGATGTGATGAACATTCCAAGCTTGCTCAGGGAAAATATTTCTACATGAATAGACCACAATGGAGTGCTGAAGTGCTGCAGGTATGAGAAATACTGTCTTTTAAAAATACCTGTTACAAAGGCTAAATACCAAAAGTCTATTAAAAGCTGGAAATATTTCACAGCTGCTGAAAAAGTCAGTCTGAGTTCTGCTAGGAAATTTTTTATCTGTTGAACTTATATATTTTTGCATATAAAACACATTTAGTTGTTTAAAAAAATCTACAAGGTACTATTCAAAAACATCACCAGACCTTCCCTGCTACACATGGCACACAATACAACAACTGCCAGAATAACAAATCCTGTGTTTCTGCAGAAGTAGTCCAAAGCTCAAGACATCCACACCTCTCAGGTTTTCCTTCTCTAAAATAGACAAAATACCACCAAGTACACCCAGGAGGATACTGGATGTGTTGGGCTGCATGGAGATCCCATTCCCACAGAACCGGGGACAGGAAACTCCCATGTGCCTGTGGAGGCTGGCAGGTCTGTCACCAAGGGCAGAGGGTGACAGAGGCTGGTAGGGTTGTCAAAACTGTTTGAGTCACATGAGCTACTGAAAAGTAAAGCAAGAACGTTTTTCCAAGCACTATCCCCATAAATTTCACCCTGTTAGGCAAGGCAAAAAAGGAAAAGCCTGAGGTGAGCTGCTCTGCTATGCATATCAACAGGAAGAATCTCCATGTTTCAGTTGAAAAAGCAACTTTCCTGACATCAATGCTAGAAAAGATGCAACTTGCCTGCACACAAACCCGTGGATTTGGCAGGAAGCTTGTTATTTCTACACCACTGACTACCATGTTTAATTTTTTAAGAGTTATCTGCACACATCATTTTCCCTGCCAACTGTCACACTAGTGCATTCTTCTCCAACAGCAAGGTATCAGGAGAACCTACAGCACAAGAAAGCAGGGCTGGATGTAATTCTCTATTTTTGCTCTTACCATGGGCAAAAAAAATTCAATTGGGCTGTGTTCCCTTAATTCAATTTAGCACAATGTATGGGCATTCCTACTCAAAGCAGAGGACAGACAAGTTCAATCACGTTGAAATAAACCAAGTTTAATCCCAAGCAGATGCTCACACAAACCAAACCTGTGCAAAGTCACACCTTTACCACAGGGTGTATTGCCTCTTGAATTGTCCCAGGTTCAGTCTAGAAGCCAGCCTAAGGCACACCACCCAAGGGTTACAGGCACTGCATTTGGCTCGAACCTCAAAGGAGCAACCGAACAGGGAAGCACTCCAAGGGTGACAATTGTGGGCAGCGCTACAAGAATAGAGAGACCCAGCAAGAACGTCAATAGGTGCCAGACCAATAAACCAGAACTATTCAGAAGTCAAGATCCTAGTTTTTCCACTGGAGTCATAACGACAAACAGCAGCCTAAAAGCTTGATTTTAAGCATCATACAAATGTAGGAAAGACATGGAAAGCATAGAGATGCAAAGTCCCATATTGCAGTGAAAAAGAGTAACACAGATTGGATGCATGGTAAAAAAGACTGTCAACCACACAATCAGCCTGAGACTTGGGGGCATCAACAAATTCTAGGAAGGCAAGGAAAACTGCAGATAACCTCTAGAACTTCTCAAACATCATTAAAGCAGAAGAAGCTGAAATCCCCTGGACAGTGAAGTGTATTCCTGGCATAAGCAACAGGAGATTGAAAGGCAAGTAAGTGAGTGTTCTGAAAGAACAAGGAACAACTGATAGAATGAGCAGTCATAACCTGTTTTTATGATCTTTGCAGGAGTAATTTGATTCTAAACTGAAGACGGATTATGCCTGGCCCTTTAATCTGTCACAGCAACAACTCCTGGGACTTTGAGGGTGCCCTCTCAAAAGGTTCTGGCAATTTCACATTAGTAAACATATTGCTCCATGAATTTTTGGTAAATTCTGCTATTTTCAGAACAGCCAAATACAGTTTCTATATTGTCTTATTTAGGCTGATAATAAGCTAATGCCAATAAACCTACTTTATCCTAAACGAAGGAATGCCCAAGTATCATAATCACATGGAAAATGGTTTAAAATGTCACATTCCATTGGAAGTGCCTTCCTGGAAGCTATTTTCTGCTCTTCAAAAATGCTGGTAGTACTGTCAATATCAGCATGCCAGCGTATGAACACAATTAAAACACTGTCAACTGCTACTATTTCTTTCTTTGTACCATCTAATCTCTCACCAATCCAAACAGTTGTAACAACTGTTTCTAAATTAATTCTGCATAATTCAAGAGCATCCTTTTCATCTGTGGTGGTGCCTAATTACCATCCAAGGTCTGGTGCTGCACGGAAAACACTTCTGTACAATACCACAGGCCACAATACCATGTGATGACCTTCGCTTTGTGCCTGAACTGCTTGAGTCCAGGACCAGAGCTCAGGTTTGTGGGTGCAAGCACTTTGTCACAGCCAGCACCTCTTTAGCAAGCTCTGTTTACGGAAACTGCTGTGCCAGGACCTGGTAAATCAGACCCCAGGACAGGAAATGGAACTGCAGGTCTTGTGATTCAAAACAGTTTTGTACTGCTGACTTCTTAGGCAATTGTTTTCGAATGGGGGCCTGTATACACAAGCCAATCTGTCAGCAGTGACGATCCATGACTTCAGAGGCAAAGAAACCTTTGCCACCACATCCCTCTGGCCCAGCTAGGACTGAACTTACTGCTCACCAATGTATCACAAAGGCAAGGTAGAGCCAGCAAATGCTCTACAACAACAAACTCCCATGAGAAACAGGAAAGCATCACGTACAGACCGTGTCCTCCCCTTTGCTGAGCCTTAGAAGAAACATGATGTGCAGCCTGTGTACCAGAAAGGGAACTAGAGGACAGTAAGAGTCTTGTGTTACAGCACCAGAGGCGAGAATCAAGTGTCATTTGTGTTTATTGCCAAACAGGTTGTCTCAAACTGTTTTATAGTGCCCTTATCTTGACACTGCTAATGGAGGGCCTGAGGTCATATAGAGGTGGAAGGGTTACGAAGTGTCTGAGAGGACAGAGGTTCTAATAAATATTCCAGTGATTTTATTACACTCCAGTACCACAGAAACCCCTGGAAAGGTCTTTACATCAGCAAGAGCTGAATGAGATGCTGAATTTCTCCTCACTCCTTCCCTAGGAAGCTCACCACGACTTAAAGAGTGTCAATTTAGACTACATATAAGGAGAATGGTAAAACACTGGAACAGGTTGTCTAGAGAGCTGGTAGAAACTCCACCCCTGAAAACATTCAGTCAGGTTGGATGGGGCTCTGAGCAACCTGATCTAGTTTAAGATGGTACTGCTCATTCATGGAGGTTGACTAGAAGAGGTCTCTTCCAATCCAAACTACTCTACGATTCTGTAGCCATACCACCTCCCGAGATTTGAACCATACAATTAGCCTGATGCATCCAAGCATGCGCCACCAGGCTTGGACCAGACCACAGCGGATGGAAGCATGCTTCTCAGGCGACTCAAATAGGTGTCTGCGTTGGCACTGCGGCATTTCAACATTAAAAAAACCACAACCCGAACAAACGAAAACCACAAAAACAAACAAACACGTGGCCAGAATTAAAAATAAATAAATCCATTAGCCATTTCTAAGGTGGCATGCCCACGTTCAAAACTATTATCAATGATCCACTACGTCAGCCGCTGCAAGTCCCAGCACAGCTGCAGTTGCCCCACGCCGCTGCTGAGCGCCTCAGGGCCGCCCCGAGGCTGGCTTCCACCACATTCCCGGCCTTTTACAACCGCGGAGCCGCCGCGCCACGTGGATGGCTCCCGGCGGGACGCGGGCCGCCCGGCGCCCCGGACAGCGCGCTGCGGGCGGGCGCGCCGGGAGAGCGGCCCCGCCGCTGGCGGTCACTCGCCGGCGCTGGCGGGCAGCTCCTCCGACCCCTCACGCCGCGGGCAGCGGACAAAGGCCGCCGCTGCCCCGGGCAGGCGGAAAGCGGAGGGCCGGCTCCTCGCCCCCGCCGCCCGGCCCCGCGCCCCCGCCCCGCCAGCCCGCGGGCCGCCTCACCTTGCCGCGGGTCCCCGCCGCCGCTGCCCCCCGCCGCCGCCGCCGGCCGCGCCGCGCCATGGCCGCCCGCGCCGCCGCGGGATGAGGAGGAGGAAGGAGCGGGGAGGAGGGGCGTGGGGCGGCGGCGGGGTGGAGCCGCCCGGCAGCGGCGGGAAAGCGGGCGGAGGGACGGGGCGCCCAGCTCGGCCTGCGGGGGGACGGGCCAGTGCTGTGCGGATGGTGCTGCGGATCCTCTGGGTGCCCGGCATCGTCCGTTCTCTCCTGCTCACTTCTCGCCGGGCGGCAGCTGTTCGTCTGAAACGGGCAGCCTTTCCTTTGGGAAAATAGGCTTTCATCCTCCAAATAACTTACAATGTTTATTAACGCAGTACAGGCGGGAAGTGTAAGCCTCTTGAAAATCTCTGGGGAAAAAAATGGGGGGGGGGGGGGGGGAAAGGCGGGGGGACAGCGGAAAGAGAATGCAGATGATACCACTTTCGAATCATAAAATCGTAAAATCCAACCATTAATTCAGCGCTGCATGTTCACCACTAAGCCATGTCCCCAAGTGCCACATCCATATGATTTCTGTGCTCTTTGAGGGATGATGATTCCACCACTTCCATGGGTAGCCTGTCCACCCTTTAAGTGAAGAAGCCTTCCCTGGCAGAATCTTAGGCCATTTCCTCTTGTCCTAAGAGTTCTTCCTGGAGAGACTGACCCCTATCTCTTCCCACCCTCCTTTCAGGCAGTTGTAGACCATAAGAAGGTGTCCCCTGAGCAACCTTTTCTCCAGGCTAAACAACATCAGCTCCTTCAGCTGCTAGGAGACTCGTGCTCCAGGGCCTTCACCAGACCCTTCACCGACTCAGTTGCCCTTCTCTGAACACTCTCCAGCGCCTCAATGGCTTTCTTGTAGTGAGGAGCCCATAAGTGAAAACAGGACTCGAGGTGTGACCTCACCAATGCCAAGCACAGGCAGACTTCAAAGGCATTCCCCAACTTCTCAACTCAACAGCCTTTAACTTCACTGTGAAAGTCAAATATAAAAGTGAAAGGAACGGGAAGCAGAACTGATTTCTTGAAACAGCAAGTCAACAGTTCAAATTTCAAAATATCACAAATGCTGGAAAGTAAATCTAATCAGAGAAATTTAACTAGAATAAAAAAGGGAATATATCGAATTTTAAAGCACTTTTTCACCACACAAGTTCTTATTTCATCATATTTTCCTGTGTAGCTAGTAGAAAGATGAACACAAAACCAGGCAAACTATTTTTCTCATTTCCTCTAAATAACCTGTATTCCTCAATTATGAGGGTTTTTTTTATTAAAGACTTAATATTTTATGTGTCCCTTTTAATCAAGGGGATTGTTACTGGATTAGGTACTTTGTGCTATGATTACCCTGCAATTCAGTGAGAACAGCTACCCTTTGAGCAGTTGTCCCGAAGTTGTCTGATTCAGTGGGGTGGATGTCCGCACTCAGCTGCCCCCTGTCCCACTGGCACTGTGAATATTCCCTTGCCCTATGTAATGTGAAGCAGGCCCAGCAGAAAATTGTTGAGAGGGTGTTTTCCTGATGTAACTTTGGTGATAGAAGTGTACACTTTCCAATATGGTTGCAATTACATTGACTCCCCTGATTAGGGCACATTTTATAAAGTTCTCTTCCCTTTTCCCATCTTCACGTCTGAGTATTTCTCCCTCAAAGGGCGTCCTGAGAAGCATTCTCTATCTTGCCAGCATGGCACCATCACATGTTCTCTGATGGAGCTATTGCCAGTACATCATCCAGCTCAAAAGGATGGCCCCTCTAGGTGGCTCAGAGGGAAAGAGCTCTCTTGGGATCAGCAGTGAAGCACCTCAGTGTTTACAGTATTGTAAAATAAAAGTGTGTCTTTGCCATTCTCCTTATGGGATTTGAGAAAATAGGAGAATAATTGATGACTATGTGTGAACTGGGAGATCTCAGTATAAGGTCTCAGGGTATGTTTCACACCCAGGTTTCTGTCTGGTGTCTTCCACAAGCCCACTAGTCTGGATAGCTGGAGTAGAACAGCAAGAAATTCACTTGCCTATGTAATCTGGCTGAAATAAACCCATAATAACTACCTTCATAGTTTCTGAATTGATAAAAGCAAATCAAAGGAACCAAGTATGTTACTCTGTAGCTTACCTTCAAAGACAATTGTGAATTGCTGTGTTAAAAATAAATTCAGATTGTTTTGACTATTTTAGTACATTCTGGATGACAAGAGACTTAAAGGCATTATGTATTTTTTTTCATTTAGAACAGCGCTTCAAAATACACTGAGCAGTCTGCCTACTATGATGAGTTCCCAGGTCTGACTAGGTATTTTAAACACACCACTTAATGTTTAAATATTGACTTAAAGTTAGAGGAAAGTAGCATTTTTTTGAATAGTGAAGGACAGATGAGATGAATTTTCCTCCTCTCTCTGAGGGGAAGAGCCTCTCCATGTACCATTGCATCTGATCCTCAGTATAACACATGGCGGACTCCCCATTTAAGTACTTCCAAGCTTTTATATTCAAACCATATGGAAGGTATTTGTTAGGAGAGAATGTGAGGGAAGTCGTTACATGCAAACAAAGAGGCATTTAGCCAAAGCAGGCCATTTAAACACTGGTTTGCATTGCAATATTCACTATTGAGGCACCTGCAGTTGTCACTCAGGGTGCAGAAATAAGAAGCTTTGGGCATGATGTGGGGAGGAGGGAATTCAGTAGAAGACAAAATGTGGGAATTATGTATAATATCAGCAAAATTGAAATGCAGACTTCTTAAAATACAAAAGAATAAAGATCTCTTGTGCAATACATTCCTGAAAGGCTTGTATATTACGTGTTCCACTGCTGACCCTGGGCTTGGTTCTTTCCCTTGTCCCAACAGTCTTGTTAAGAGCTGTCAAGATGCTATCTTGGATTGTGAACAACAGATTTGAAATGGCGGTGTTGACTGTCCTGTGCTAAATTAGAGTGAATAAAATTGAATTCTCTTACAATAGAGATGTGCAGCTATTATGTTGTTACAAATACATTATGAAATGTCTGATATCTTCAGCTATTTTATGCAATTTGTTGCTTTGGCTTTGTTTCTCTTTTTTTTTTTTTTCCCTAACTTTGCACTTCATTTTGTACTTTCATAATCATTATCCTTCTCAGCATTTCAAGCCCTTCTTGTCAGTTATTGTTCTTTATGATACCCTATTAGGAGTGTGGGTTTTTTTTTTAAATTTTGTTAGTTTAATTTTTCTGTTGCTGTAGCTCAAGTATTTATCAGTGTGGATTTTCCATCACTGAATTCCTGTCCATTTTCTTTTCCTCTTGTCATATTATTTTGAAGTTCTTTTTTCTAACCCACAACAGGTTTTGTATTATTGCCTTGTCAGTAGGACCTCATCATAAGATGAGGTTTAGCTGAATTCTGGGTACTCTTCAACTTCAGCCTTATATATTAAGCCTGAATTATTTTACAATGCCTTGGATCCAGAATAGTTTCTGACCTTCCTTATCATCTCATTGCTGATAATGTCTCAGTCCAACTCCTTGGACTCAAAAGCGCACAATGAAACTCGTAACAATGAGCTCTGTCTATGGCTCAATATGACTATTATAATCAGGCTAAAATTTCCAAACAGAATAAATGTTTACTGAAGAAATTATGAGCTACTCAAAATACGTATCAGGTATAGCAGATCCATGAGTTTATGGGATACTCAGTACAACACGATGCACTGTAAAATTACAGGACAGCAACCACCACCTCTCTAAAGTGGCCATGGAAACAAAAAATTTGTTTCCCATTAGTTTCAAAGTAACAAATACCACTCTAGTTTATAATTTTGGATTTTACTGCTGTGGATTTACCAAGCTGAATAAACATTAAAATCAGTCCTTGCTCCCGAACTCTGCTTTCACTGCTCCCTCTAACAGCCTCTAATTTGGGGGCCATTGTAGTCACAACTGGGGGCTTTGCTCCCATCTTCCTGCCACCACGCTTCTCTGAGACCTGTCAAGCATTTTAAGTAGCATGCACTTTCCCACACTTCTCAATGAATGCTGACATACCTAACTTAAAAGGATTACTTTCTGCTGAGAGGAATTGTAATCTTCTTTTCCTGCTCTGCAAATCCTCTAGTAAGTGAAAAAGAAAGGCCAAGATCTGTTCTGCTGTGCAGGGCAAATCACCATCGCAGAAGGTATAGAATAAAACAACAAATCTAAGATTTACTTGTGGTCACGCTTGTCCAGGAGCTGTGTCCCTGACTATTAACTCATTGGCATCTTCCATCACTATTTCTGGTGCTTTGATATTTTCTGGGTTAGTTTCTAACAGCTGTATGAATACACACACAATTGCTACCATGAATGGTGTTCAGGACAAAACACTTCTCTCAAAGATGTCTACAAAAAGGTAGAATTGCCTTAACCAGTTTTTAATATTATGTATTCTGTTAACAAAACCCAGAAACATACTTTAACTTATATACAAAAACTAGTGTTGTTTCAAACTGCTTAAGGTCAATTTGCAGAATATTTTCAAAAGCTGGCACGGAGGATTGTGGTGGTGGTGCTGGTGAAAGTTTGTGCTCCAACAGTGGGTTGTGGGTGGTATGTGACAGAACAACAAAAGCACAAATGTTCCTGCTACCTTGATTTCCACCCACTCATCTCAAAACCTTTCTTCACACACAGTGATTGTTGCAACAAATTGGCTTGTGGGTGACGCTGAGGTCTTCGGTGATCTTACACTACCAACTGAACAAGAAGCCACAGGTTATTCTTTTGCAGTAGCCACCTGAATGCTGTCTAAAATTTAATTTTGTTGTTTCCCACGGCAAAACAATATTTTGTTGCCAGTCATTCACAAAGTAGATGAGCCAGGATTAGAGTCCACTTCCCCTTTCCCTTCACTTGTTAGGCAGCCAGCTATACTCACAAGGTAGATGAACACCAGCTTCAGGCTTCCTCCCATCAGTTTTCCTTTCCATTACTATACTGCTGAAGAAAAAAAAAAAAATTAGACATCAAATTTATGAGAAGATCTTTGATAGACGTTTCTTGATCTAATTCTGCAAATCATAAGGTCCAGGTGAACAGATGCCCTTTGCTAATTCATCCTAAAATTCTTCATTGATATTTGGAGGTGTCTGTCATGTGTTTTTAATAATTCTTAGTTGTATTTCAGCCCACTGTGATGGATGGCTGCTTCCAAACTGCCAGGCTGTGTTAGTTGTAGCTAATTCCTTCTTGGATAAATTCTGCGGTGTCAGCAGGGCTGGAACATTTCAGCTGGACATGGGAAATGCCCTTCTCTCCCCTACCTTCCCAGCCATTCACGTGGGACAAATGAGCCTTATTGTTTCAGAGAAATGAGCTTTGGACTTTTCCTTCAGAGGAAATGGGGTTTTTTGTATCCTGTGAGGTAGGATTATCTGACCTTTCTCCTCTTGCTTTCTGTGGTTTGAAAAAAGGCTAGGAACATATGACAAAGCCTCATTTAATCCATGTTCTCTAGTCATTCACTTCCCATTTTTTTCCTTCGTCATCCTTTTAATTTATTTTTGATGCTTATTTGTCAGTTCCATAAATGCTGTTGAAGATCACCATCATTAAGAACCTCCAGGCTCACCAAAGTTTGCCTAGCATAAAATTCCTCAAAAAATTGTCCAATTGCCAATTCACTCAGACATCAGAGGCTGGGAGAGCAATCTGCTCTGACTTCTCATACCCAACAAAGTATTTGCATCAAAGCTATTCTTTTGCATGAAAGGTCATTCTTTAGGACTTCTCAGGGTGCTCCAGGCTGCTATTTTCATTTGCCTTTGCAAAGTTCAGTTTCAATTTCAAATATATTAGTCAGTACTTGAGTTTTGCAAGTATTGGCAAGGTGATAACCTTACATAAGAATTTCTTCAACTCAGTTACATTGTGACTCAATGGGTTTTTCTCCTGGACTTCTGGATCTCCCTTAGACAATCACCTGCATGGTTCAAACCATGAGTTGGAAGCACAGGAAAATACTGCTCGTCTCATTTAGAAGCAGAAAATGAAAATAATGGACTACTTATTTCTTCAGTTCATTCCAGTTTACTTACAATGCACTTAAACACCCTCTTCTGCAATGAAACAGGAAAAAGAAAAACCAGACTGTTTTGTTCTGCATGGTTCCACTTCATACATCCCATCTAGTTGTTTATCCATAGTTCACTTTCTTTTAGCTTGCATTCAGGCCATGTGTCCTCACTGCCTTTTGCCTCTGAAACCACTCGAGTCCTGTGTTTGTATTCAAATTCCTGGGAAAGCCTTCCCTTTTCTCCTCTACGATAATTTTTGCACTGGTGTTTCATATGGCAAACACTTTGGCAGGTGGCCTCTATTGTGCTAGCTCATTTAATCCATAAAAGGCTTAATCACTTCTTTTGCATAGCATGCCCAGAATCTGGCTAGTGCACCCAGCAGCTTCAACCTATATTAGACACACTTATTTGCAGCAAACACTATGTTTCAGTATCACATATGGTGTCACTCACCATGTGGGTTGGACTATGCATACCCCATCTCTACTCTAGTACTGAAAATACAATGAAAGGAGAAAGGAAGAATTTTTTTTCTGTCCATGTAGTTTCAATTTCAGGTGAAGGAAGCTGTGTCTCCATTCTGTAATCTACCTCTTTCTTTTGCCTGACTGCCTTTTGGGAGTTCACACAGGAAAAATATGCAAAGTTTGCAAGCAGTAATGTACTATTATTAATGGCACTGCACATTAAATAACATAATGAACAGATGTATCATTCATGTCTGGACCCACAAGGGTAGAGGATGTGAAGACAAAGCATCATGCACAATGTATGTAAAAGTGTCAGAATTTGCCTTTCTATGACTCAGAGTGTTGTGCCACCTGAGTTCTCCTAGCCAAATTATAAGTGTCTTACTTCTTTCCACAGCCACTAAACTGAAAGTGGAATTAACTTATTACAAGGACTTGTTAATAGTACTAAATCTTTGCAACAGAAGGAGAAGAAGCCAAGACAATATGCCAGAGTGAACTGAATAAAATGTAAACAGAAGCCAGCAACTGAGCCAAAGCAGGCTGGATCTGAAGATGGGGAGAACTGGGACAAAGAACACAGAAGCAGAGAATAAGCTTTCTGCTTTTGCCTCTTTTCCTCTCTGGTGGCCAAAACAAAACATCTCTTGGGATAGTTATATAAGATTCAAGCCTAATCCTGACCATGCTACCACCACTGTTGCCTTGGTGTGACCACCAGCCAGAAACTCACAGTAGAGGCTGCACTGCCTTGTCCCAGGGTGGGGTGTCATGAGACAAGAGGTTCTCAGGACCCTCAGCTCTCCTGCCAGCAGGAGAAAAGTGTGACCTTACTGACAGCCATGGCACTCTACTGTCTCAGGTCTCAGATGATTTAGGTTTTGCATTTGCTCTTGCTCATTTGCCTGTGCTTTATTTTCTGATAGCCAGGCTATGCCTTGACAAATGCCTCTGTGTGGGAGAGATAGTCTCTTAGAGAAATTATTTTATTTCTGGCTCACATTCAATTCTAGCATCTGGGAATAAGGTGGTTATCCTTAGTATGAAGGACTTCTGTCCCTCACCCCACTTTTCAAAAAGCTCCTGAATTAATTTACACAAAGGACAAAGTGGTACTTATGCTGAGGCACCTTCTCCTCATAGCCTTGTCTTGTGGTAACAGCCTGGTTTCTCCAGTTCTTCTGGACATAGTCTAATATCTCGAGGTGCACTCACAGCCTGCTGGCACTGGTCTAGAAGAAATGAGTATCACTAATACTTTTCACTTTTTGTCTTATAGATTGGACATAATTGTCAAATGATAATCTGCCATCACCACACACCTGCTGAGGACATCATAAAACCTTCAGCCAGATGTGGCTTCCTTCCAAACTGAATAGACAAGGACCTGTAGCAATCTGTCCAGGCAGATGTCTAAGGTCATTGCCAGGCCTCCCATGTCTGGCTGAGGGTGCAGTGTGTGGCTGTCCCGTGATGGGCTTTCCCATCAACAAAGAGTGTTGCCAATGTCTCCAGCTCAGCAAGGAACCACACACCCTCCCTCAGGAAAAGCTATCTGGAGCCACACCACTGAAAAAAGTATTTGCCACCATCTCTTGTGCCTTATCACTGGAGAGATAAGACTTGTGCCAGTGTCTGGTAGACAGGACTGCCTGTGTTGGATCTGTCTATGTTTTGTCACCAGCTGAAGCACAAATTGCAAATATAGAGCTGAACATTGTCCCAGTGGAGTTAGCTTATGTGAATTAAATTTTTCTCCTGGGCTTTATCTGTCCTTCATCTTCGAAAGGAGCAGATGAACCTTCTCACAATAGATGGGAGAAATTTTCAAGAAATAGTGTATTCCATTAGAAATGCAGTGTTTGGGAAGTAGGTGTTCTGTTTCTTGTTTTGTAGTCAACTGTGTCATACTCCTTCTTGTAATATACTGAATGAATTCCACCATAAAAGGATTTTCAACATTTTCTTCTTAGAATAGTTTCAAAACCTCATAGCTTTCATGAGGACTGTCTGTGTCCCAGAAGAATGCTAGAGAATTTCATCCTTTGCATTTAAAAATTGCACAAGTCAAGAGAATTTATGTTCTACTAGAGAAAACTTGGAAAATATAGTCTACTATGCAAATTATTAAAGTGCAGCTTAAATCCAGTCCACAGGACTGTTAATCCTTCCAGTGATCATTTCGAATCACTTTAAAGAGAAATCAAAAAGCTCTTTTAAAAATACATCAAAGTTCTTTGTGATTATAACAATGTTTAGAAGTTTTAAAAGGTACTAACAGCACTGAATGCAATAAGCTAAACCTCTGCAAAAGCCTACATGGCAACTTATCAGTACCTAGTTCTGGATTCCAGGGGAATATGTAGATGCAGTACTCACTAAGCGGGAAACCTAGGAAGAGTTACAATTTCAAGAGATGTCCTGATTGCATCTCTGCTCCCAAACCACAATGACTTACTTTTTGGGGCAAGGAGAGGATATGTGGCCCAAAAGGAATTATTTGATGAGTCTATCACATTGCATCTGACTTTCTTCCAGCCTTGAGCCCTAGATACCTAACCTGAGACATAGTTGCTGTTCATGCTGCTGACTTTACTGGCAGGCAGAATCTTATTGAAAAATTTCTGTGTGCATTCTTTTACCAAAACAATGGAGCACAGTAGAATTCTCCACCTGGTCTTAAAATGCACAAAACTGAACTCACTGTCATTAGTTCTGTTTTAAAAACATTTTCCTAGTCTGTTGTGTTGCACTGTGGCTCAAGGAAGTCAAGAATGTAAGAACAGAGCCTAGTGTATGAATAGCCCCTCTTCTTCTCTTTTATTTTTTGCTATTGATAACTAGAACTATCCTCTCCATTGTATCAGTGCAAAGACTCTCCAGATCAGACACTACCTTTAAAAAAGGTAATCTATTACTCCAAAGACTTATGGGCATATCTTTTAGAGAGAGTTAGGTTTATGCTACCATACAATTAGAAAAGTACTCTATATTTAAGGTCTTTCTGTCATTTGTTAAGATAAATCTCCTTTTTTTTTCTGTTGCTGTTGTTGTTGCAGGAGTGAACTCATTACAAATAAAGCTTGCTCAGTGCTTCCAAGGAGGGTAAGGTAGTAATTAAGTGAATTGCAAACACCTCTACCTGCCCTTACCAAAAGCAGAGCTCAAAGGAACTGGTCAGGGCAAGACTGTATTTCCCACAAACATACAGACGCTTCTACATTCAAAATCTCAGTCCCGGGACTCCCTTTGCATGTTCTAGCATCCTCCCTTCCTTGTGCCTCCTCCTAAGTAGCTATCACCCAGTTTTCAAAAAGAACACATCCCCTTCTCCAGAAGATACGCAGTAAAGGCTGCAATCTGCAAGATTTGCAGGCTCGTGACAGGTCATGACCTCTATTCTGCTCCTAAAGTTGCCCCCTGCAGGAACAAAGGCTGGTTGGTCGGAACAGGAGAAGCCTTTTGATCCCGCCTATCCTTTTGCAACATTAATAATACTCAGCTGTCCCCAGTAATCACTCTCCTGTATGCACACACTGTAAACTGACCGTATTTCTGAGCAATTCATAAGGCAGCAGGTACTGGTGGAATGTAGCATAGAGAGGAACAGACTGGAAGTTCAAACAGACAGTTTGAGAGACAATAAAGCACAAGCAAAAACCCGAAGAGAACAGTTATGTACCCTTGGTGGATGGTATGTTCTGTCATTACATATTTCAGGTGAGTTACAGAGCTTTGCCTGATGGTGACAAAACCTCCTACATGTTTGAACAGAGCTTCACAAAATAAGGCCTCAAGGCAACTGGCAACACTGTTAAAAGCCATATATCCAGGTTAAATGACAGAACACGGAGAGAGGCAGAGATATGCTTGGATTTCTTTCCAGGAAGCTCCTGTTACAAAGTGGCAAATCAGTCACCAAATCCCCTAAATCCCTCAGGACAGCAGATCAGCCCTTTGCCCAAATGCCACAGCAAACAGCAACAAGAGCCTGAATTTTTTTCATGGGAAGCATGCCACAAAAAGGGTGGCAATGCCTGGCTTGGCTGATCTCCAGGACGGGCTCTGTACCTACTCTGCTTCAAGAAAGCAAGGACCCAGGCTAAGGAATAAACACTTAACTGCCTTTGTGGAACTCAAACTCTTGGCTGACATTAAATATTTATTCTCAAATGCTCCCTCCCTTGGAAACAGGCAGGAACACAAAGAAAGTGTTTTTTCCCTGTAGCCACATAGAGAATGCAAGTGTAGGGACAGGTCTGCACGAGCCCCAGCTCTCTGCTTTACCCTTCTTTCCTTATGCAGTTTTGGTCTGATTCCAGATTGGCTTGCTTTCTCTGCACAGCTGGCAGGACACTAACTTCTCTCCCTTGGTAGAATGTGAAGGAAGTAGTGGCTGGCTATTTTTACCTTCCTCTCTTCACTGATCACCTTCTTTCCTGCAGTAACTCATCAGCCCAGTGCTTCTTTCCCTTTTTTTCTCATGGGTTCTTGGCAGTTATTCTCCCTTCATCATCTGAAATTTAACAGCTGGACTGGGAAGGTAGGACTGTGAGAAGTGTTCTCATATCCCAGCAAAGACAACATGGTAACAGCCACAGCAGAAGCCCTGTATCTCCTCAAAATGGCTTGGCACCAGCCAAAGTGTGATTTGAGGTTGTCAGTGCTCACAGGAAACCCAGTCAGAAAGGAAGATTTCTTTAAGATAATTCGAGTGATGGAGCAAATCACTACTGCACACATTTTCCCTCTGGCCTTTGTAGAGCTAAGGTTCTACTACTACTAAACCTGCTAATGTTTTACAGCAAAACTTGTTGAGCAGTGGGGGCACAAGGTGGTCTCAAATGGCAAAGAATGCCATGGCTGCCTGAGATGCTTGGCACAGTCCAAAGCAGCAAGTGTTCCAGCTCTGCCAGAGCAGAGGAGCTGGGTTGTGTGTGCACACCTGCCAAATGAAGGGAAGCAAAAGATTATTTGTAGCAGGATGTTGAACAGACTATGAGGAATTAAGATCTGAATTGGCCTAAACACACATGTGTTATCAAAAGTGAAGTTTCACAAGTACTTTGACAGAGATCCTTCAAGAGTCTGACTCACCATCCCTTGAATTCCTATATTCTAGCCACCATCTTCCTCCTCCTCCTGCACATTTCTCACTGAGTTTAACTAGTCTGTTGAAGGGTGCAACTTCTTTCCAGGAATTGTGATGTTTGATACGGCTTTGACACCCAGAAGATGGGACAGAGTGCACTGAAATCACAGCCATCAGTTGTTTTGTATCCCAAGAGTTAAACATTTTGTTGGCTGCTTCCCTGACTGGAGGCTAGGTAGGAAGAATACCTTCAGGGCACTTATTAGCATGCTGTATCTCCAGCACTATTGACCACACAATTGTTTTACTGTGAAAAAAACAGAGCAGTCATCCTGAAACCAGTTCTGTACCTGCACCTTAATGCCTGTACTTTGTACTGAAACACACATTATAGAGAAACATGAATAAAATGTATTTGCTTGTTCGGTCTAGCAGGCAACCTTGAGCCAAGCCAATAAACTACATATTTTAAAAATAATTTTGCTTCCTGCAGAATGCTTCTTTGTTTGCCATCATCGTTTGGCAAATAGGAAAGGGCTTATCTCTTCTTCCCAGGAACTAGTGTGGCTATAGAAGAGCTCCAGAAACTTGTCAGTCTTTACTAAAAAAAAAAAAAAAAAAATTGGTTTAACAGCCCTCGCCAAGAAATTATCTGAACCTATGGAAAGAGAGAAGGTGTAAAAATTAGTAAAAAAATGGGTTATGCCATTCTTTTTTTGATGATTAGTTCAGTTCCAATTCAAGGTTCTTATCAGGTATATTTTCAAAGGCAAACTACAGTAACCTTTAACATTAGAGCCTTCCAATATTAGATATTTCATGGTTAGTTACAAAATTAGCATTTAGCCCTCCAGTGCAAAATGTACTATATTTTTGTATTATTAATTTGTAATTAAAATTTAGGCAACTATGCCTGGTTTCTAGCAGATGGAGGCAAAGGCATAGCTTTGACCCTAGTTACAGTTTTGTTTAACCCCCTCCAGAGAAACATAGTTACTGTGCGTTAATATACAGCCTTTCACCGCCAGACCTGTTAGTGTACATTATGGACTAATAATAATAATTATATTGTCAAACAATTCAAACTGTGTAACAATACATGCTCCTCTGAAATGTGAAGCACTACAGGTAATGAAACCTACTTTTCTTTATACAGTCAGCTCAAGCCTCTTTTTGAGCAATCTGGTGTTAAATAAATAATGGGCCTCATTGCCCCCTCCTCCAGGAGGAACCATAGGAGGGAGCAGAGTGGGAGGAAGTCTCCAGGAGATTTTGCCTTGTGCATAAGCTTTTGTTGAGGGTGAAGTTGCTCATGACCTCTCCTCCCATGCATTTGAAATGGGGGTGTAAAAAGACACTTCACCTGGAGGAGATTTTGGTGAGCATCTCAGGCTGGCTCGGATCTCTTCTTGGTGTGCCAAGTTTGTGGTTCACTGGGTATGCAAAAAGGACAGTCCTGAAGCACAACATCACTGCCACAGCAATATCTGTTCTTCTTTAGGGGGGCTATGGAGGTTGATGGCTGTGCAGTACATTCTTTGAGCCATGGTCAAAGCTCTGTGGTAGGACAGGGATCTGTTTTGACTTCATTGTTAGTAACTGCCCATTCCTAGAGCATAGTTTTCCAGTTCTGTATGCCACAGATTGACTAAGTAATTTTCCTGACTAGCACCCTTTGTTAATTTAGTCCCTCACTGTAAACTAGAGCTGTGAGAGTACGTAAAGCTCAAAGCCTCCTGCGGTTTCAGTGTGGTAGAAGCTGAAGGAATCTGGCAGATGTTTTCCTAAATCCGACCTAATGCTTGTGCAGAGAAGTCACAGGGTGCAGTGCAGCACTGGCATACAGGTGAGTGCTTTGAGAGGCTTTGTTGGTGGCTCTTCATTTCCCACCTTTGGCCCCGAAGTTGTTTCCCCACAGATGGGGCACTGCAGCAGTTCCTTACAGCTCCTGTGAGTCACCACAGCCGAAGGGATGGCTCTGCCCTGGACCCGGGCAGAAGCACAGCCGGGCTGGGTGGCAGCGGCTGAGCGATGACGACCTCCAGCAGCAAGGCAGCAACAGGCAGGCAGGGACAGTTCAGCAGCTGCTGCTGCCTCGCATATCACCGCGGGATTGAGGACGCTACGGAAAGCTGACACCGGCAGCAGATAGGGCTGGGGGTTATCTGGAAGATATCACAGGGCTGGAGATAATCCTCCTCACACCTTTTCGAGTGACTTATGTCACATGCCAACCTTCTAGGTCAAGGCCACGTGGCGCAGATCTCAGCTACTTCTCCCTATAAACCTTCCCTCTCCGGTACACCCAAACAAAGGTGCCCTCACCCATTTCTTGGCTCCTGCCGCCGGTTTATGCTTCAGCGCTCATGCCCTCAGACTCACCGGGACGCGCCGGGAGCCGGGACAGGACGCGGCGGCCCCGCGGCGCCTCTCCGCCCTCAGCCGAGGCCGCGGCAATGGCGCCACCTGGCGGGGGCGCTGCAGGGGCCGCCATCGTGTCCCCGCCGCCACAGCCCGGCCGCGGCACCAGCGTCAGCCGAGGCACGTCCTGGGGTGAGAACCCAGCCTGGATCTTCTCCGGAATTTCCAGGGGATCCGGGGTGCCCAGCTGAAAGGCACACGGGTCTGGACGCCTCTGCAGCGTGCTGGTGCAGCTCCCAGCTCGGACAGGTCCTGTGAAGCTGAGGGGAGAGTGGACCGCTGGAGCCTAATGCATCCCTCTGAAAACCTGGCGGAACCATCCCGGTGGGACCGAGCACTTTGGTAAGCGACAGAAGAGCCCTTGTACCTGGGCTCTGGGCCCTGAACTGCTTCTCCCCCTCTCCGAGTTACCTGTTGCCATAGCAATGCTGCTCCGAAGGGATGGGAAACCTTCCGGGGTGCTCAAACCAGGCAAACTTCCACCGTGCTCTTTCCTGCACTAACCAGATGGGACAATGATTAATACTAAGGCAAGAAAATAACCGGGATCTAAAACATTCCTAAGGAAAAAAAAAAAAATTAAAAACCCCTGAAGAGACCAAAACTTCTGAGGGTGCTCAAACTAGGCAAACTTTCACTGTGCTCTTCCCTGCACTAACCAGATGCGACAATGATTAATACTAAGGCGAGAAAATAACCGGGATCTAAAACCTTCCTAAGGGAAAAATAAAAAAATAAAAAAAACCAAAAAACAACAAACCCTGAAGAGGCCAATTTGTTCATTCTCTTTGGCCCCCAGCAGTCAGAAAAACAACAGTGAACAACAATTTGTCCTGTAGTACACTGTACTGTGTGCATCCAGATTCTCCTCCTACTTAGATTGGTATAAATCAAGAAGCCAGTGGAATTACACAGGTACAAAAGTGGCATTATCAGTTCCTGGGTCTCTTTAAATATTACCGAACCCTACTGCTGATTCTTCTTTGTTTCCGTGTTAGAAAAGATTGTTTAAAAGGCACATACATTTATCCATGCACACTGTATCATGCAAAGAGGTTCTTTTATTGGTTCTGAACTTTCTTTTTACTTTTATTATTTCTTTGAAGAAAATGTGGGATTATTACCTCAATCTAGGCAGCTGGCCTGCTGAGGCTCCCTTTGCTACATCAGGGGTTTCTGTTTTTACTAATCCTCTCTTTATGGATAATCATTCTCTACCTTCTAATGACTCTCAGCTAAGGAATGTATTTTGTTATTACTACCTGCTGTTTAGAAATTCATTTTATTTGGTGTGGGTGTTGCTAATTGTTTGCTAATGAAAACCTTACAACAATCAATATGATCAGGATTGTGCTGGTCTTCATGTCAATTAACCCCTTCATCCTATCTGTTCTGATTTAGGTTTTCCTCATGCACTTTTCAGATTTGAAATATTGAGATTGATTTTATTTTTTGAGGTCCAAGGCATAAGACTTTGTGCACTGATAGGTAGCATAGTGAACAATTATTTCCCATGAGAGATTTTTAAAAGGCAGAAGTTGTCATTTTGTAATCTGAAAAATGTTTGTACATGCAAATGCAGGGATGTCTAAGATGAAGGTTGGAACAAAATGTGTAGGAAAATCTACAGTTTAAGGCAAGGAATGGAGATCATCCTGTTTTACATAAATGTGGATAATCTCAAGGCAGGGAAGACTGTACACTCTTAAAGACTCTTAATGTTCCTTTATCATACATGCTATTTAGATAGGATAGATGTCCCCTTTACACACAGAGAATGAAAATAACTCCTGCTTATTAAAGATTTTATAGTTTAAAAAAAATCAACAGCATTAGGAAGACAAAGAGAACAGCTGTGCAACATACCAAAAATACAAATCTTTTTGGTTAGCATTCCCAGCTTTCCCTTCATTTCATTCCCTCACACTGACCTTTTGTCTCACTGCATCCTTACAGCCACCTTATCAAGAGGAATAATGGATTGAAGGAGGTGATGCCCCAGCCCATACACTGCCCAAACCATAGGATCTCTGAATCTAAGGTGTATGCCAAGACTGGGTCTTTAGAAAGAAAGTGCAATGCAGGATGCATTCCTTGGGCAGAGGTGCCAGAAAAGCTCACACTCACACACATACACACACACATACACACATTGGGAAAAAGATGAAGCTTCAGTGGCATAAAGTGGAACCCACCAATGTCACCATCCCTCTCTTCCCTAGGAAGGGAGAGGTGAGGTAACCAACAGCTAACACGGGTCCAGATACAAGCAGTACCCTGTCTGGGGAAAGCAGCAGCTGAAGCCCTGACCTTTCAACCTGGAAAACCCAGGAGACTATTTCTGATGAGAGACTCATAAATCTGACTCTTGACTCTGCTGAGGGTAATTGCAGCTCATCTGAGACTACACATCATTCCACTCCAACAAGCCTTGGAGTGGCTTTTTGAATTAATTTTATCTCAAACAAAAATTGTTTTAAACAACCTGATTCAGAATGCTCTGAATACCTCCAGTTAGAATACCATGGCTCGGAACAGTCCTTAGCTTTGTGCTTTGTGTGCTGTATACTGCATTAGATATTGGAACGTGATAAAGAATTCAGCACTGTGACCAAAGGAAAACCAGGAGTATTACACTATTACTGCAGGTAGCAGCTGGGACAGGCAAGGAATAAATATTGAAAAAGAGGGAGAGAAAGGGCCCTATCATAAAGGTCTAGACAGATTTTGTTTCCTTGCTTCAGTATCATCGCAGCTGCTGAATGTTAACACTTTTTCATTAGAGTTTAAACCTTTTTGAGTTTCTCTGACAGTCAAGGCATTTTGTTATATCACCAGGATGTTACTCAGCTGATCTTTCCTTAATAAAAATATAAATGTCTTTATTGTTTTTTTCAGTCACCACTGCCAGTTCTGCAGAGTGCCAGACAACCATGTGTGTGACTAATGGCACCCAGCCAGTCTTAAGTAACTATATTGTACATTTGTTCATTGATGCTCAAAGCAAAAACAGATTGGCACTAACTTTTCAAACCTGGCTTCAGCAAAGACTCAGTTGCTTGAGCAACCAACAAGCAGAATGAAGAAAGAGAATGGAAGGAAGACTGGGGCTAATCAGGAATCAGTCTAAGCATCCCAGAGAGCAGCATGTCAGCTTGCTTGGGTATAGATACTGCTACCTCTGGGAAAGGGTGGGAATGGGAAAAATCAGGTAACCTGGATAATACCACAGAATTGAGCCACTGCTGTGGCAGCTTGGGTGATGCCCCTGATCCTTTCCTATACAGCTCATGCTTTTTGGCTCAGGTAGAGGCACAGCATGAGCACCAGTCCAGGACCTGCTGGTGACCTCCAGGACTAGAAGTGTGTGCCCTCTGCACTGACCGCGGGCTAAAGGCCATTTTCAGAAGCAAGACTGAAGAGTGGTGACAGATTGGTGACAGACATGTGGCTTCAGCCAAGCTGGTGCTGAGCTCGCCTGCCAAGCTTAGGCACTGCTAAAGCTTCTTACCTTGGGCATGATGCCACACAGCTGCAGGTGACTGCTGGCTTCAGCAACAACACCATGGCATTTCCACAGCAGTTTCAGACATAAACTGATGGGTCTGGTTGGACCTAGGCTGGATTTCCCTAATGTTATCATAGGCATTTCTGCACCCATGAATAAGCTATTGTCAACATAAAAGGAATAAAAAGTGTAGGTCAGGCATGCACTAGTTAGCATGAATAAAAATCATTTGGAGTCAGAAGAGCTTTTAAAATCAGGGTAGAACTTTTCTTTCATCCTTCTCACCATGGAAAGCATCTCTCACTTTTCTGCCATTTAGCTCTTCATTACTGAGAACAGAGTCTTCTCCAGCCTTTGGCTCAGCATCTCAGCACAGTTTTAGGATAAGCTTTGAAAACCAGACAGCAGTCAGTACTGCTGGCATGCTCTGAGACCAGACATCCTGTTTCAGTTGAACTGCCTCTAAGAGCAGAGGGCTTCAAAGGGCTCTTGGGATTTTTTTCTTACACTGGGGCCTCTCTACCCTGCTCAGCTGCATCCAGAGCATGTCTGACAGACACCTGGAGCTACAAAAACTCAGTAAAAGGTAATCAGTTCATCTTTTTGATGCACAGCAGTGTTGTGGTAAAAGGGAAAGGCAGCTCAGTGCAATGGCAGGGAGAAAACAGTAGTGTAGAGAGCCAGAGGCAAAAGGCCAGCTAAGGGTTTGGGGTTTGGTTTTGTCCAGCAAGATCATTAGTTCAGTTAGTTCAGGACTGGCTTGCACATACTCATGTATTACCAGAACTGTTTGCTTGGATCAGAATTCTGGCACGTGAAGCTTCTCTCCTTCCACCAAAAAATCTGTGGACATTTACGGTTACCTTACCTCACCAGCTACAGATATATGCATACATCAGTGTTCTTGCATTAGAAATGAGTTGTTGATTTTCACCAGGGCAAGATCTTGCTGGCAAAAGTTTACCTAGATTATAGGTATGATGTATTCTCCACAACTCACATCATATTACCACAAATTTTCTTTTAGCTTAAGGCAGTTCTGTATCCCTTATCATAACCAAAGCTGCTGCTTTACCAGAAGTTGGTTTGATATCCTTCTAGCTCAGAGAATATGATCAAAATATTTTATTTGGATGCTCCCACAGTGCAGTTGCCTGGATTTAACTTAGGTTCTTTGTCATAACTGATGGTACAGAGCAGATTGTACCATACTGTACCTTATTTTACCAGGCCTGAATTCTCACCTGAAGTTCCTGCTAGCCCACAAATGTCCCAAAAACTATAATCCGTTTCTTTAAGCATGAGTTACCTGAGACATGTGATCAGTGAATTTCGTGATGCTTCAGCCCATGCAAGTCCCTGAAAGTCTGTGCTTTGCAGGTTCTTAAAAAGATCCATTCACCCCTTACTCAAGGATGTTTCTGTGAAACTCAGGGTGACAAATGACTGTTATATGCCTTTACTTGTTCTTTTTTAACCTCACTCAACAACTTTACTGTTCAACACTTTGTGTTGGTCTTTAGGAGGTCCATGGTTTTATGCCTGAGACTGAGAGAGATTTGTCCCACTCTCTGTTCTGCAAACTTCAGCCTTCTAGAAAAACTCATTTGGATCTCAAGAGTTGCCAAAGAGAGTACTGAACTCTGGAGTGACATTCAAGATAGGAAGTGCCTTGAAGATGAAGCTCCATGACCTTGAATTTGACTTGGGCAGAGCATTTCAAAAGGGGAGGATGCAGGGGCACTTAGGATGTTGGCAAGGAAGTGCTGGCAGTCCTTTGTATTAGGGCAACATTCCATATGGATTGATTCACTGCTCCAGCAAAACTGGCAGCATCATTAAGTTGTCTGCCTTGATGATCAGCTATTTTTAAGTGCCTTTTCTGATTTTTTTCTCATGTAGGAACAATGTGGCAGAGGGCTTTCTATATTTTGGGATTTGCTTTAGCCAGTATAGTGCTGTGTACTCTAGAAGAACTATCCTAATTCATGAAGGACTGCATCTGGTTTCAATTGTGCTGAGTTGTCACTATTTGCTTGTTGCCAAGAAGGTCAGCCCTGTTTTGAAAACAAGCATCAGTGAAACTTTGTTTTACAATGCAAGATTTTTAAGGTACTACATATTATGTTTCAGTGTGAGTACCCTGAATATCCAGTGGGCCTCGAAACGTATAGACAAAAAATACAAGTAAATAAAAAATAAAGTTAAATTTAAAAAGAAATACAGCAAAAGCTCAATGCATCCTGATGTCATCTGTGATTCCTTTTTTTCTCATTACATGAGGCTAAAATGCATGATGAAGTAATTCGTAGATTTACTCAAAAATGCTCAGTATAGAAGAAATCCTTGTCAATGTGTAGTTGCCTAGGCTGGTTTGCTGTTTCATGTCTCTTTTGGTTTGCCTTGGAGGCATCAAATCCCCACTAGGGTTGGTGGAGTTGATCTTTTATGACACTACATGCTTTTCTTCCTGCCAACAAGGGATTGATATTTTTAGAGATCTAGTTAGTATGGTAGTACTAAATCAGACACCCAGCCTAAGAAGTAGGAGGTGTGGTTTTAGCTCCAGTTTTGCCTAATGAAAATCAGCCCTTACATTGAAAACAGGGACCACGTTACTACCCCCCTACCTTGTCCATTAGGCCTGAAAACACTTTGGGGCAAGTCCTGCTGTACTGGGCATTTCTGTGTCCCAAGGCTAAGCTGGAATAGAAAGCACAGTTGTGGGAGTAATAGTCAGCCTGAGCAGCCATTTCATTAAACCTGTTAGAAGATTGATATACACAGCATTAAGCTTGTATATGCATCCACAACATAAAGGTGAAACTAAATACAGATCTCAGTGTTTTTTTCACCCTGGTACAAAATCAAGCAGTAACAGAAGGAATGTAGAAATGCATCCATAAAATGGGATTTCCAGCAACTTTGGCTACATATATAGAGACAAAAATGGTGACATTGGAGGTGCAGGAAATAAAATGTAGATAATTTAAAACATCTTTTTTAATAGCATTGCTGGCTTTCATACATTAACATAAGGGCATCTGAATGAGGAGATTGTGTTTCTCATAATAGTTTTGGGGGTTTTTTGTCATAAAATGCTTTTTTTATCCTTCTCTACTCCTGGAATAAATGAGTGATGTGGAGACACATCACTGGCTTGTTGAAATCAGCCACTTAGCAACACTAGGACCAGATGCCCATGCAATAGAATGCCAAAGCAGAGTGCTGGCATCCTTCACAGCTTGGACAAATGTCCAGGTCTAATGACTCCATGGCAGCCCTGTCTGCAGAGAGTTCAGAGGCACAGTCATAGTAGACAGAGAGTAGACAGAGAGCTGCACCCCAGCAGCAAAGCCTTGGGTGACAAATTTGGGTGGCTGCTCTATATCATGCAACTGTTTTTCTGGTAAAAATACTGGAAACTTTGCAAGTGTCCTGGCAAAAGACAGAGTTTTGGTGTGCTTGACCCTGTCGCTAATGGTGAACACCAACCAACAAAAGAAAAAAGTCGAAAGTAGCAGTATGCCTACAGTTGTAGTGGTGACAGCAAAGTTATTACATGTGACTTGTGTGTGTTCCATTTATTTGTATGTTGCTTTTGTGGGGATTTCAGTGCTTACTTCATAACAGAAAAGTGCTTCATGTGGGATCTCAATAGCTTAATGTGACTGCACTGCAAAACACTTATTTAAACAAAAAAGTAAACCTTCAGTCCTCATTTCTAGGAAGAAAAGATTGAAGCTGTGAGTAAATTAAACACACATTTTTCAAGCAGAAAGAAAATACAAGAACTCAAAAGATACTTTGTTTCTAAATACATGGCTTTTAAGACAAGTACATGATTTTTGGTGGCTGAGAAATATTTTTTAAACATTTGATGACAAAACTTGTATTCAGAGTCAGGAAGAGTTAGAGTTTAAAATCTCTGTTGATAAAAGTGCCAGCAATCCCTCAACTGTGTATGTGAGGTGACCTGACTTCAGGCTGCTCAGAGAAGTAAGGTTCCCTGGAGGTGCTGGGGTCCATTGGTTCTGGTCACTTTTTAAACATTGCCTCCTAAGGACACAGGAGTAGGCAATTCCTAAATGTCAGAAGTCAAGCAGGTGAGGCAAAAGGCTGGTTTTTCTGAACAGGGATATTCTCTTGGAAAAAGGGTAAGAAAGGAAGGTGTACGCCCAGTGGAAGCAAGGTCAAGTGACATGAAAGAATACAGAAATGCTGCTTGCCATTGTAGGGAGAAAATTCGTATAGTCAAAGCTCAACTGGAGTTGAAGCCAGACAGAACTATGAGAGACAATAAAAAGATTTTTTTCAAATATATTAATGGCAATAGGCAGTGTAAATAGAGCATTACAGGATGAGGATGGCCGCCTCACAAACAGGGACATGAAGAAGGCAGAGATGCTTAACGCATTCTTTGCCTCTGTCTTCAACTTTCTTGGTTTCTCAAGTCCATGAGAAGGTATATCTTGGTGGCTAAATTGTGGAGGATGATAGGGGCTAAGGACAGGAAGGACTGGATTGCAGCAGGCAGAAAAGAATGGGAAAAGAGGCGAAAGCAGCAACTCTATCTTTCTAATGTATTGAAAACACCTGCATGCTGAAGGTCAGGTCTCAGACAGGTAGGAGAGGTTATGAAGATGAACATTGTTGGAAGGCCTGTTTGGCACAAACACTTGTCTGTCACTTATAAACTGCAAGAAGAAATGTAAATTGCAGCTGAGATCAGTTACAATGACTGATTATAATACAGAGCAAAGTATTTCTAGCAACAAAAGCCCTAGGCTTATTAATTCATTCAGCTCATTGCATTGTGTGTAATTTTTGCTTACACTTGCTGTCATGAAATAGAGTTAAAATTTACAATCTTATTGATGTGAGAAGATATTTTTATATATGCTACTTTGTTAGGCATTTTACTTCCTAATAATTAATCAACTCTCCACAGAAGTATGATGTTGGGGAGTGTGGATTTGTTTGCATTATTAAGCCATTCTAGCCGAGTATTTCTGTGTGGTAGCAGCTCTGTTATAATATGGCCCACTTGTTTTATGACAAGTTACAATTTTCTTGTAATGTTAGCTGCAATTCATCTTAATAATTATGCCAAATTAAGTACTCATGCACATATAGAAATAAACATTAAATACATTAAAATAAAGTGAGGAACCTAATTTATTCTCTCTCAAGCTAAATAGAGTGGGCCTTGCTTAGCAATCCTTAACTCAGCAATGTAAACTTGGCTGAAGAGTCCCAGGGCTTTCAGCATTCTGGGACAAGAGGGGCACATGCTGTGGGTCACTGACTTGGTGGGTCAGTGATGTCTGCCACCTTCTAGCAAACCTGCAGCCCTTCTGGCTTTTGGTGGGTTCAAGCTCTGCCCTTATCCAGGCCTGGCTGTGCAGCACCACAGCCCCTCCAGGGGCTGCCCTGGAGCGTCTCTGCTCGCATGGCTGAAGGCCTTCTTGATCTTCAAATCCAGAATCCAGGAGGTGTTATGATCATGCTTCTGGCTGGGGGGGCTGCCTCTCCATTGCTGATGAGGCAGGTCTGGGGAGAGCCTTGTGCTGGAGCCGAGGATTTGCTGCAATTCCTGTCCTGCTCAGCTGAGCTGAGCACTTGAACTAGAACTTGTGAAAATAATCAGAAAAGCAGTGGCATTGCTAGGGACTGACCTCAGCTTCTTGGTAGACTTTCTTAGCCACAAGTCCATCCTCATCTACTGTTTCCATTCAGTAATAAAAGCTCTAGAGGAAGGATTTGGTACCATGTGAGCAGGAGGAGATGTTACAGGGGCTGTACATTTATTTGCCCCACATACAGGCCACATCACTGCTGCAATAAAATTGGTTGCAGAGGGAAGACAATGCTCTGAGTACTTTTAGCCAGCAGAGTTTTGGACAGAGTCCTGTTGCCTTCTCTAGGTGACACAGTGATGCACAGTGAAAGCTATTTGACTGGGGAAAAGGGTGGTGAGTAATCTGGGAAGGAAGTAGAAGGGAAAAGTGTTGTCCTATTGCTTTGAAAAGTTGCTTACCCTTCCAAGTAGGAGCTAATAAAAAATCTGAAGTTAGTTATTGTATTCACTGTCAAATCCTTTGTAAATGGGGCATGTGTGCTGTTTTTCTCTCTATTTCATAACTGATGAAAAGACCTGTAATAAAAATCTTTCAGAGAGGATTATGTTCATGATGGCATCTCTTTAAATGTCCAACACAAAGCATGACTCAGCTGAGGGTTAGACCCTCAAACCATGCACAGTCTTTGGAAAGGCTTCGGCTTATCCCCAGGTGGAGGAAGTTGGTGAGGGAAATGCAGAAGAGACCCTCACCTTCTGCAGGTGTGCTGTGAACCTTTCTAATGAGCTGCATGTTTTTCTTCTTTCCTTTGAATAGACGTTTCCCTAGAAACCATTTTTCTAGTCATTAAAGTCAGTGATCATAGGTAGACTTACCTAGTACTGCTGAAAACGCTTTAATGGCCTCAAACATAATGACAGACATAATGTGTGCCTCTGACTGTTACTGGAAAGAAAACAGTGACAGAAATGATAAAGACCACTGGAAAAGCAAAATACTAGGAGATTGAGATTTTCAAAGATCTCTTGCTTTATGCAGGCTTCCATTGTCAGAATTATCTAGCTGGCCAGTGGTGCCCCTGTCCTCAGCATTATTTGGAGATCCAAAGCCATGTGTACTCATGGTCACCAGTCACAGCAAAGCTTCATGGTCCCATAGCTATGGCTGGGACTACACCATTTTCCCAAGAGCTGCAGAGCAGAGTGCGTGGCACAATGCTCTTTCCATGATACAATATTTTCTTCTACATGTAGCTGCAGACTATCATTCTAAATAAACAGTTGAAACAGGGACTTCAAGATGAAAAAAAATATTTTATAGTCACTCACTTCTCCAGAAAAAATAATCTAGCCAAGTGTCTCTCCACAGTATCTTTTTGTCATTGCCCACCAAGTTAAACAAGTGTTGGCTTCCTCTATTTCCTTGCCTGGAAACCAAATCACCTGCTCAGATTGAAAGTAGCCTATGCTGCACCACCAATTATATAAAAACATTTGCTTGATCATGTAGTAGTTATTTTCTTTTTTTAATAGCTGGGACTATAAAAGACCTATCTTTTTTTTTTTTTTCTTTCTAAGCAATCAAATAATTTAGATATATTTTGTCATTTAAAACAGAATCACCATCCAAGATAAAGCCTTGGTTAACTTAAGGGCCAAGAATGAATGTGACATTTGAGATTGCTCTAGCTTATCATTCTGAATCTGGGCTGCCTTACTTGATTTATTCATTTTGAACTACCAGAAAGAGATCAGCAGGTATGTTCAATGTCTGAATTCTTCTTCACTGCCTGATTTTTTCTGTAAATCCATTTTCTGTATGATCTGAAAAATGAGTAGTAGCATCTTTATGAAATAGCCAATTGCTTGGAGCAAGACTTGGTCAAAAGACACCGAGAGGTCTGTGCACTCACACCTTTATCCACCCATGCTCTGTTGTCATGAGCATTAGTTTAATTAAGGTGAGAGTCAGACTTATTCAACACTCTACCCAGAGCAAACTCTTACTAAATTCAATTTTCTCTCACTGCTATTCAAAAGTTTTAGATGCACAAGGGAGTTTGATTGATACTAGTTGAGGCAATGGCTTAATATACTGCATTGCTTATTTATTCCCCCCACTCTTCTCAACTTTTTTGGCTGTTTACCCAGATAAAGGCATAATCTTAATTAAGACTGAATTAGGGGTAGAATGAATTCCTGCAGGCTATTACACAGTGATATAAAGCAGCAAATAAGCAAGCATGCTGCACATGATGTCTGTAATTACTGTGCTCAGCTGTATAGTGTAGGTGAATTGGCATTGACTTCCCCATGTCTGTTCTCTGCAGCATCCTGGCTTCTTCTACTGCACTGTAGGATCTGGAAGTCCTTCCTGACATAAGTGACTCATTTCAGGGGACTCTGGTGAGCATCACTTCAGCTGAAAGACCTTTCTCCCTCATAACTACTGGGTGAGAGGTGGGCAATGGGCTGGAGCCAACCACTGAGTAGATGGGAGGACAGCCTAGCCTGGCCAACAGGGACAGCAGCTGGCAGGAGAACATGCACCACTGCTGCATCTCTGACCACATATCAGGGCTCAGGGTGTCTCTTAGGAGTGCAGGTTCACCTACAGGTACAACTGGTTTTGCTCCTGACAGATTGCAACTGCTTCACTTTTGCAGTTTGTGCAATCATCCAGAGATACTGTCAGACCAATAATACCCACCTGGAAGAGAATATTTTTGCACTTAACATTACTGTGGGAAGCAATGCAATTGTTCATTTTTTAGGTGCAGCATATGCAGCACACATTTCAATTGTAGAAGTTTCTTGAGTCAAATTTCATATACTGGATAGGTGAAAAGAACTCAAGGATGTGTTGCTATACAAATACTGAAATACAGAATTATACCACCTTGTTGTCTTTGAGCAAGTAGTCAAGTAATTTGGGTTCTGAATTCTATTTTCAAGATTGATCCTATTAACTGCTCTATCTCCAAATTTAAGAATTCCTAACCAAGTTCTCAGATAATTCATTTTTGTTTTCTGAATTTGATTATTTTGTTTGCCAAACTGAATTATTTAAAACTGAATATATCTATATCTTGTAGGTGCTCAGTAGAAAGGAGCTCTGAAATGTTTTGAATCAGTTGTGTTTAGATTTGCAGTAAGATAGATTATTTGCTTTCAAAAAAGAATTGAATATATTGTAAAAAGCTGAGTTAAAGAATCTACTGTCTTTTGAATTATTTCTTTAATGATAACTCTGTCCTGAAATGCTCCATGCTTCTTAAATGCAATTGGGTATTGGATAGTACATCTGTACCCCTAAACCCATATTTCCTCAAAAAATTCAGAATATGATTCAAATGCAAACCAAAATAAACAAAACCATTAGGTCACAAGCCTTTGCCCTGAGTCAGTCATGAATCATTCTGTTTTTTGGAGACCACATGCAAAGTCTCCTTCTCCAAACAATAGATGACAAATCAAGTTGCCTACCATTGGCTAAAGAGCCATATATTGATATGCTTCACCAACCAGAATAAATTTATTATTTCCAACATATTTGGAAATTGTGATTGCTCAGTGCATATGAGGTATTGAAGTTTACTATTTTTGTTGCAATTTTCCCATTTCTTCAAGCTTTGCTCAATTATTTTCATCCTTGGTGTTTGTTGATGCCCATCATACTGAAATGCCAAAAAATGGGTGTCCAAATGCTTTTTCAAATACTGTAATTAACCCTACATTCACATCAAATACAGTTGGCAGGCCATCTGTTACAACACATACAGTGTTTGATGTAACAATATCAATTTCAAATTATCTCTTGCACTATTATTTCACAGGCATTTCCTCCCTTTGCTGCCCTCAGAAGTTTTAGCAGCTTTACTAGTTCTTCTTTAAGTTCAGTGCGATTTTCAGGTGTTTTCATCTAGTCAGATGGAAGACAATTCAACTCTCAGTGATTTAATTCATCAGTCATGTCTCATTTGTTGTATTTCTGCTGTATACATTTTTGTAACCAAAGTCTCTGGGTAAAGACTCTGCTCATTGTCTCTTTCATGTAATTACTGTCAGATTTGGTTTTCCATAGTAAGCCACACAGGCTGACGCTTGACAGCAAGCTGAAAGAGCACTTCTTTTTGCAGAGCTCCACCAGTGAGGTAGTGTAGTGGTAGGTATATAAGTACTTGACAGACAGACAGACAGACAAACAGATAGACAGACCAACCACCAATAGATAATTTTATCAATAGATATTTTTTATCTAATATGGTTAATATGGGATAGATATGTAACTATAACTAAACAAATAGGTAAATTAATTTCATGTAAGAGATTAGTTAATTTGCTTTTTCTTCCACTTTGGCAACTGAAGTGAAAGTTAAAAGCAGAGAGAAAATCCAAGTTTACACTGAATTTCTCACTAAGAAAGTTTTTATTATCCACCTAATTTCAAATATTTTAGCAACAACTGCATAATATGCTTTCTGAATCAATATCAGTATTGGCACTGCACAAGCCAGCTACACGAGAGCAGAATAAAGGCTTTTTTCTCTGGTATTGGGAGACTTTAAAATTATCTTAGGGAGGAGGAGGGATGGATATTTTCTTTCAATAAACTCTTAAAGGTGAGAATTTAGACAGCTACAGAAGAATGTCATGTTAAATCAGCATAGTTTTGAACTATGAGTGAGAGTTAAAGAGTTTAATGACTGCTTGCCTCCTTGCGAGGCTTGCTTTCCTGCTAGGCTGACTCACAGCAGCAATCCTCCAGGAAGGCTGCTGCTTCGGGACCGTTACAATGAAACCATGGGACTCCTACAGACAATTTACTCTGTGGGAAAATCCCCTCTTGGAACTACTATTCTTTCCTGGAGACTCACTTGACTTTTCATTGCCACAGCAGGAGTAACTGTTTTCCTCTCAATTCCTTCCCTGAACTCTGCCTGTGAAAATGGAGAGACTGGCTGCAGAGAAGGTTGTGGATGCTCTCACTCTGTAGCACAGAGGGGATTGCCATCCTTACTTTTTTCCCACTATGCTGATTTATTTTTCACTGTGATGGAGGTACAGGGGAAGCCTTGGAGGCACTGTAGAGAGAAGAAAGGGAAACTAATTCAGCTGAAAAAATGCAGGATCTGGAATGTGAAAATAGATTACCCTTGCTTGGATCAAACTTTTTATTTTCCTCTCACTTGAATAAATCAAAAATTCACCTGATCATAAACATTCCTTTCAGCTCTTCACAAAATTGTGTGCTCCTAAAATAAAATAAAGACTGGTTTCACAAAAGAAATGAATGAGTGGCTGTGACTTTTACACTGGTGTGGTCAAAGGAAGAGCATCAATAATGAGCATTTTATCATACTCAGAAAACTTCCTTCGGGTATCTAAAAGAGTATTCCGGTGTCCCAGACAAATCTGGCATTTTTTTCTGTTTAGGTTCCAGCCATATGGATGGACAGCCAATTCTTCTTTATCTCCCAGCTTTTTCTTATTCTTCCTTTAGCTTCCTGAACTAATAAGAGACACAATTAATGGCCACTATGGCCTCGTTAACTACCTCAGTGCTCTGGATGGTACTAGATGGACATGTGAGCTCTAAGAGTAAGGTCACTCAGTTGCCTCCCAACACCTTGATCACAAAGGGTTTGTGCCATACAAGTTCTCTGGTGAGCTGCTTACTGACCAGACTGCACAATTCTTAAGGACTTTCCTGTGTTATCACAGAATCATGGAACTGTCTGGGTTGGGAGAGACCTTAAGGATCATTAGTTCCAAACCCCTGACATGGACAGGGACACCTTCCACTAGCCCAGGTTGCTCAGAGCCGCATCCAGCCTGGCCTTGAACACTACCAGGGATGGGGGGCTTTCCACAACTTCTGTGGCCATTCTTATGGAGTAGCGGAGGGAATAACTTCAGTGATGCTGACATTCATCCAGTGTCTGGTGGACTCCCTGAGTTACCCACAGTAGGATATATCCATGTATAAAACTGTGCTGCATATAGAAATAATGTCTGTAATGATTTCATATTGCATAGTACTTTCAACGGCCAAGAGGTTTATTAAAAACTTGGGTTTTTTTCTAAATATTTGAATTACAAGAGTACAGAATATGGAATAGCTGCAAAATACTCTAATGCTTTTAGCTGAAGACAAAGTGGCTTATAAAAACTCAAAATTAGGCAGGAAGCACTGACAGCCTTGCAATTTGAGCATTATACAGGAATGCCAGCAGCAGTATAATTGCTTTTTTTCTAGTTTTTGTTTGGTCCCCATGCTGGCTCATAGTGTTAATCTCTATATGACTTTTTTGTTTCTGAAATCAAGTAAATAAAAGAAAAACAAGGCTCTGAAGGTACACACTGGTTTTACTTGTGTAAATGCAAGAGGAGAATGGATTATGGGGTGATATGTAATATGCTTAAAGTTGGTCTGAAGCTATTTTGCTTCTATTTGGTGTTAGGGGAAAATAATGCCATTCATAGTTCCTTGGTTTGAAAAGTAAAAAGAAGTTGAACAGAAATATTTTGAAATTCATTGAGCATTTAATACCATTAGACTTGAAAGATGGGGATGGTGCACTGACTTATTTTGAGTTAAATTCAGGTATATTTGCAAATAGAGTTTGAAACAAGAATATAAAAATAGTTTTCCTTGAACTTTTTTTTTCTCCATGACTTCTTTCTCCCTCTACCCTTTTAATTTTTTCTCTAGGGAAGGTTTGCAGGTAGTTTTGGTTGATTCCTACACGAATTTTGGTGACCAGAAAAAGCGATGGAGCAAATCAGACAGATCTCTCATGAGGATTTCAATTATGCTCTGTGAATTCCCCAGTGTTTCTTTTCCTTTATGTTTACAAACTGCTTTTTTTTAAAGGAATTCTGCCACCAAAATATTCTTATTTCAAAGGGTAAATAAATCAACACATGAAAACATTTCTTAAATATGAGTCATCATACATAGGCAGCTGTCAATATGAGGCGGTTGCCATCAATTTAGGATGCCCAGACTGCACCGCACCATCTGAATGCATGAAACTCCCAAACTCAATATGAGTCAGCATCTATTAAATATTTTATAACTTTCACAATTTTTACATTTATATTATACAACTGTTCAGTTACCCAGACTTTATAGAGTCCACCTTTGTAGTACTTATAAATGCCTGTCTCAAAGACAGATTTTCAGCACTACCGTAAAATTTTCATTCAATTTGGATAGCTGAACTTTTCTTGTCTCAATACTGTTCTGGTGAGATGCGGCTCCACAGCCATTTGGAGACCAAACCAATCATAAGCACATGTGAAAGGTTATACAAAACTTAAAGCAACAAGCTGAAATTTTCCAGGAGGGTTGCAATTACTCACATCTTTCATGTTCTCTAAACCCAAATATACAGATGAGAAAAAAAGGATCTCCTTTTTCATTAATATTCCTGGTTTGAATTCCACAGCAATTACTGGAGAGGAATTCTGTGTGCCAGGTGAAAACATACTATTACCTTTTATTTGTTTCAAAAGTGCTGTCCAATGTTACTCTTGTATTGTGGGTAATTCAGAGTAATTAGAGTTTATGATCATATATGACACTTTTGTTTCCCACCCTGGTGTCACTTTTCCATTTGGAAATCCTAGTCTTTGGTATTCCTGCTGTTGCCCTGTTTATGGTTTTACCAAGTAGGAAGAAAAAAGATACCCAAGGAATGAGCACATTTACAGTTTAAAGAGGGGCAAAATGATGGTTTTGGTCTTGTTTATATCTCCTCTCTTTAGTAATTGCCAACTTTCTGCCTACCTCTGAGTGCTGCTGAGAAGCTGAGCACAGCTGACTGCTGTTCAGCTGTTGAGAGATATCTGTCTCTTTTGTACTTCAGCAAAACTTTTGATATTGTCTCTCACAGCATCCTTCTGGACAAAATGTCCAGCACACAGCTGGATAAATACATCAGGAGATGGGTGAGCAACTGGCTCATGTGTGAGGAATAGAGAGTTGTAGTGGGTGACATCAGATGGTGACCTGTGTCTAGTGGGGATCCACAGGGTTCCACCAGTGAAAATTTTTCACTCAAAGTTGATAATGCTGACCAATGCAATCAATTGCTGATGAAATTAACTTCCTCAGATATAAAGGTTTTCACTCTAGGGTGAACAGAGTCCTATTAGGAGAACAGTTCAGCATCATCTCCTCCCATGTAGGTGCAACATGGCAAATCCTGCAGCTCTAGTACTCTGGGGTTAGTGAACTCAGACCATTTCTATCCCAGCGTCATAAAGAAACCTTCATTTCTGAAAAACCAGAGGATATGCTTAATGAAGTAGAGGACGTAAACTGACAGGAATGTTGGAAATGGGTGGAGAGGAACCCGTGGATTGCAAGCAGAGCTGGCAGGCAAGGCGGCTGGCCATTAGCCAGAGGGAAATAGAGTGGAGCTGAGTGTTGGCTGTGGCCAGCTGGTGAAAACAAAAATGGAGCACAAGGAAGTACTAAAATCACAAGCTCACGCAAGACAGAATTTGATATAGAAACTCAAGTTACTCTTGAAGCAATAAACCTTAAAAAATAACCAACCCTGCCAGCCCCATACGTTACTGTAAGTCGGTGAGACACAGAAAATCCCTTGGCGTCCAAGGCCTGTAAGCAAGTCCAGAGAATTGAAAGCCTTTCCAGGAACAAAGGCCAGACATAAAACAGGACAGGAAAAAAAAACAAAATGCTTTTATAGAAGGACATTTTCCCTGATTTGCCTTTCATCATCAATTAGAAAAAGTAAATTTTAAGTTCTTCTGAACAAATAGCAGTGTGCATTGGTATAAACAGCCATACATTTAAGAAATTATTGCATTTTCTTTTTTAATGCCAAGTTCCAATCCCTCCCACCCTACAATGTTTTCTCTCAGTACCTGCTACCAAAACCACTAAAAATTACATACATAAAATTTTTAGATTTTCCAGTATATTTGTGAAATGTGAAGCTTTGCTAAAGCTGGCAGAAGCCTTGCCTAGCTAAGAATGAGGATATTTCAGGTCCATTAATACTTCCATAGTTCTTCTTTGGGCATTGTCATCTCCCGACTAGTTGAAATCCATTATTTAACTTTATAAAAACTCATGTCTTGTTGAATTCTGTTATTTCACTGAAGGAATCCACATGTTCAAATCATGCTTTTTTACTGGTTTGCATAGAGGGGGTGGCAGGGTGTGTGTATATGCATGAAACAAAATGGATTATGAATTTTAAAATTGCCAATTATGTTGCATCACACAGCTCAGAGCACTGGCACAATGACGAACCCCAATCCAGATTTTTCAGCTTAAATGGCTTTACATTCAAGCAAGCAAATTAACCATAAAATAAAGGGGGGGTTTTTACAAAATATCCCAAGAAAGAATAAACTGCAGATAATAAGCACCAATCTGGTGTTGAATGCTGCCCAAGATACCAATTGTTTTAAGTCACGACAAAGACAGCTGAATGCTCATCTTGTGGGTATAGAGCATGGATGATTGCTTGCCATGAGTATCTTCTCTCACAAATAACAGTTTTTTCGCTCTTAATTTTCTGCTAAATTGGAAGCTAACTGCTTCCCACATTGTCGTCGGAGCACCTGCAGCTGTGCTGGATTTCTGCGCACCATTTCTTTTAGGTAAAACAGCACTCCACTTCCTTGAGCTCATCATTATGTTTATGTCTTCCTTTCATTGCACTGCCGCACTAATGATTCAGGCAGGCTGGTCAGTCATTAAGTGACAAGCAAATGATACCATATGCAACGTGTGACTAATCGGTCTGAACAAATGAAATCACAGACTTGCTTTTCCCATCATTCATTTCACAAACAGTAGCAATGTGGTGCACAGCAGGTAGTTCAGTTAAAACCAGCCTTGTAAAACAAATTTCCCGCAGCCATTTAAGTGCACTGTGATGGATTCAATGCTTTAGCAACCAGACCATGCCCAGGGGAACCAGGGATGGTTTGGGCGAAGGGAAGTAGGAAGGAGGAGAAATGCTCTGTTACATACATTAGAGTAATTAAAGGTTTAGTTACCTTATTGGTTTGGGTATTTTGTTTGTATGGATCACAGAAATGACTACTGGATTACCAAACCCAAAACATACATAACATACTCAGTGCTTATCAAGACAGAATACACAGTTCTTTAACTAAAAGTTCCCCAAAGATGCATATTTTATGTAGATCTAAGCAGAATAATCTCTGATAGCTATAGTGGGAAGTCATACATATGCAGAAGCAGAACTTACATATTTGTTTCTTTGTGCCCAAGATGCCTTTCACTGATTTTAATGAGATAATTTTCCCAGCAACACCAGTATTAAAATATTTAATATTGAATGTATTTAACACATTTAAAAAGAAGCATAAAAATTCACCCCAGTAAAGTCAAATGTTCAAAAAAAATTGCCATCTGCTATCTTTAAATCTTTGCTAATATTAAATGAAGTAGTTCTGAGTAGTTAAAGCCATTTCTTAAGTGCGTAGATGAAGTTTATTTTTATTGTGGCTACATGCTAGTTCAGAGTTAGGCGCTGTCCATATCTCACTGAGAAGGTAACGAAAAATAATTTTGAGCTTCTTATATTAACTTCTTCAGCAAGAACATGAAGAGCCATCTGTCCTAAGTATGTTCTTCCCATCCTTTACTCAACACTACTTTTCGGAGCTGAAAAAACCCCAAGAATAAAAAGAAGCCGAACAAATCTATTTTTTTTTTTTAGGCAAATAGACCAAGAAAATCCAAGAGCATGGTAAAAGGTAGAATAGAGATACATTCACTTAACCCAAGTCAAGGCTTTCAGAAGTTACAGTCATAGTTAATGAGAAGACACAAGACAAATTTCCTAAGTTGCTCACGTACCATTGACAGAAGCCTAGATAAGAAAGAACAGGACTCATTCATCTTCCAGCATGTATGTCACTCCACAGGTATTTCTCAAACCTTGTGGAAATATTTGCATAATTAAAATGCAAAGCCAATTCTTAATGAGGATCAAACTGTCAAAGGGTACCCCCTTTTGACCTTCTTTGTCAAAGTAGCTTTGTGGGTTTCTGAGTCACTGACAGTTCAGAGGCTGAAGAGGAGGAATGCTGACAGATCCACCCTCCTACAGTAAAAACACACAGTGGGCGCAGGTGGCAGTTTTTGCATGTCACAGTGGATGACCACCTTCCACAGAATCTTGAGACAAAGTCCTAAGTTGAGTTCATGGAGACAGAGCACTTTGGGTGGTTTGCAAAATGGGGACAAACAAGGAACATATGGATTTGTATTTATAAAACTGGAAATTAAACATGCAGCATGTCTTTATGAATGGGGGTATAGTCCAGCAAAAGACTAACTTATGATAAAACTTTGGAGTCCTGTTGGACAGTGAAAATGTAGATGTCTTTGCAGCATACTACTATTGGTAAAAAGCTAATGTGATCTGTGTGTGTTCCAAGAAGGAGCTGTCAGAGAGCTGTAGAGAAATTAGATTTCTTTTTCTTATTGACACACTAGCTACAACTCTTTTACAATTTAAGACCTATGTCGATGCATTCGTAATGATCAAACAAGTGCCCTGCAGTTGAATCTGCCAGGCAGCACAAACTACGTATTCACCGAGCAGATGAAAACCTAAGGTGTTACTTAACAAGCTCTGTAAATATCTATAGGAGAACTATAGCAACAGCCAGAACAGATAAAAACCAACAGCAGCTCAGACAAATATCACCTTTCCAAAAGTACCAGACATGGACATCTGGAAAAGAGGTTATGATGACAGGTCATATTTATGCTTCTCTCTATAGTCTCCTGCCCCAGACCCCCTTATAGTTCAGGGATTTTTTTAGTGCCTCATGTTTCTATGCCTTTACAATCAGATGTGGATTTATCTCTCATGAATATGTTCAATGTCCTGTAGAATAGTAGCAACAAAATAGCAAAGACAATAATAAGATCTAAAAGCTGGAAACAGAAACTCAACCTATTAAGGGTATGGATTTTGTAGTTGGAATAACTAAAAATTGCAGTGTTGTAATGAGGTTCGTGGACCACTAATGAATCTTAAATCAATTTGACAAATACCTGCAAAAACTTACTCTGCTTTAAAGGGTTGTTTAGGCAACCAGTCATTATAACTTCAGAAGTCTCCATATGAGCTGAAGACATTCTGCCTTGGTTCTGTTTATTGATGTCACTCTAGTTCTACAGTTTCGACATGGTATCTCGCTAGTGCTACAGTTTTTAAAGATGCCTTTCAGGAATCAAACATTTCTGCAACAGTCGTCTATGTTTTTTGTTTGTTTGTTTTCCCAGAGTTGCTGTTCATTGCTTAAGTCATTGCAAAACAGAGGAATAATACCCATTGCCTGATTCTAACGAATTTTTTCTTTACCATGCCCAGAAGCTTCAGACACAGGCTGTCTCATTCAGATCCTTTTTCTTCAGAGAAAATAAAGGTATGAATATCCCAATTGAAACAAATATGGGATTTCATAGAGGATCACATGCCATTCAATATAATGTAATGCTTATCTGCATATATGTTTATCCACATATTTATTGCTATTTAGTACAGATTGTAACAGAATATCGTAGGACACAATAATGTACCTTTTACACATCTTGCATCTCTGAAGAACCTTTTAAATCTTTTATAGAATAGAGAATGATAAAATGGGGCAACATGAGGTAAAAATAATTGTTAAAACCTTTAAAACCAGCATGGCAAACTAAAAATCAATGCTCAGATATTTCCTAGTGACTTTTGTTTCTTTCTCTATTTTCTTTTAAATACTGCCATTAAAAAGAAGAATTACAATAGAAGATGCCCCCTGTGGCTTTCTGTCAGATGCTATCTTATTTGTAAATACTTTTTGTGGTTTAATTATTCCCTTTCTTGTTATTTTTTTCCCTTGGTTAAAGAACAAGTCTCCAAATTGTTCTGTGATCTTTGTATCTATGCAGATGAGATTTGGAAATTAAGGAAACTTGCATTAGCTACATAATTAAGTGCATAAAGAGGTCTGCCACGCTTTTTTGGGTGTTTTTATTACTTACAAACACATATAATATGAAACATTTGGGGGGTTTAGGAATTAAAGAAATGCTTTTTGGCAAAAGCCCTACTAACATCAAGTTGTGTAAGCAAGTGATAAATTGCTTCTTTAGTAGAAAAGCTTTTAGCTTTTCAGTCCCACTGCTCCTGTCCATTTGGCATTACACCTTCAGCCCTTTCATCTACTTTAATGAAATATACAGCTGTCTTTACTTATGGCTGGTTTTGTACAAGCATCCCTGGAGTGTGCTGTACAAAACTGAGGTCATAGACAGGAAGATTGTAAAAGGAACAAATCAGACTGTACACCTGGGACTGGGAATGTCACATTGCTTGTTCCTAACTGTTATGAAACCTCTCAGTCCCCACAGAGGCTTTTAGGAGCATTTGAATGCAGAGCTGCTATGGTACAGTTTGTCATAGAGTTACTGCTGCACTAATCCCGCAAATAGATAAGAGAGGAAGTAACAAGCTATTTGATTCTTCTCTCAGTGTGTGTTATCTATATGTGTCAGGAGGTTCAAGGATGAAAGTTAGCCTATTAACAGAGAAGACATCCTCCCCTTAGAGTATGTTCACAGGGAGCATTGAACAAGGCATGTACCTCCTCCAGACAGCCAAAAAATTGCTGGATGAAAAGGTGTCTTCCCTAAAATCTTTAGAGACAGGACTTGTAAGCATTAGTAAGAAGGATTTTACAAAAACGTCCTCAAATTGTCAGTGGAAACAGAGATGAAAATGTAATTTATTTTTACCTGATTGCCCACTTTGATCACAAGCTGCACAGACAACAGTCTTGCTTTCTACAAAGGAAACTGGTTTCAAAGCAAGCGGCACTTCATGTGTCTGTCAATATCCAACACAGCCCATCTTCATTTATTTACTTTTCCCACCATGAAAGTGCCATGAATTCTGCTCTGCTCACACATTTGGGGCAGTATCACCAAAAAGATATAGAAATATTGCACATTTTTTATATTGCAGAGGTCAGAAGGGCTAGATGTTTGTTTGAACATAGCTATCTATCATGACCCGAATTCCCAGCCAAGGAGTGTCCCCCGAGCCCAAGTACTTCACAGGGGAGACAACCAAAGGGGAAAGCAGAAATATTTTAGCACAGACATAAATTCCAGGAAAACCCTGTCCCTGTTTGATGTTCAGTTCACAGAATTTTTCTGCTCTCTTGCTGTGCCAGAAAATATGTCTCACTGTCATATTTTCAAACTATTAACAAAAAGTTCAGTGCTATACCCCAGAGAAAAATTTTCATCAGGGCTGCCATTCGAGGAGAAAAATACAGCTCCCCAAACACACATACAGAATCACAGAATTCTAGAATTTCTTGGGTTGGAAGGGACCTTATAAAGATTGCCTTATTTCCAAACCCCCTGCGATGGGCAGGGACACCTTCCACTAGACCAGGGTACTCAGAGCCCCACCCAAACTGTCCTTGAACACTTCCAGGGATGGGGCACTCACAACTTCTCTGTACAGTCTGTTTCAGTGCCCTACTATGAAGAACTTCTTCCTAATATCTAAACCTTCCCTGTTTCAGTTTGAAGCCATTACCCCTTGTACTATCTCTTCATGCTCTTGTAAAAAATCCCTTTCCACTTTTCTATAAGTAATGAAAAGCTTCTATAAAGTCTCCCCAGAGCCTTCTCTTCCTCATACTGACTATCCTAACTTTCCTGAAGGTTATGTGGACTTTTATCAATTCATAGTTTCCTTGCACAGCACTACGTGAAATTTGAAAGGTTCCAAAAGCCTTTAGAAATGTATAAAAATTAATTTGCAAATACATGTGTATTTGTTATCTCTCCTAGAAACTGCCTCCTGGTTTGCACTACGACTGGGAAAGTACTAAAAGTCTGTGTGGGGGGATCATTTCAATCTTAGACACAGCTTCAAATGTATGTAGAAAAGATGGGCATTTCTGGACAGATGAAAGTAGACTGAGTTCCTCACCCATTCTTTATGATGCTTCTTTTCACTCTCATCAGGCTTTTTTCAGGATACCTGTTTCCTTTAAGTTTTTCTTGTTGCCAATTTCTCACATTCGCAATCCCCTCCAGTTTACTCATCTGTTTTCTTCAGTCATTATGGCATCAGCAGATCTCAAAATGCTCTTCTTATGCTCAGATAGCTGTGGGGCTCAGGTTTCCCAAGCCATTTTAGCCTAGTTTTCTGAAGACTGATGCAATTGAAACATTCAGTTACTGCTCAATCCCTCAATTTTACCTCAGGAGTTCTACCTCAGCAATTAAATTTGAAAAATATATATATATATATATATATATATAGTACATTTATCATACATTTTCTGAAATGTTGCAGCTGGAGAGAGGAATCATCAGGTCATCATCTTCCCTCTCTCCCTGAAAATCTGTTGAGTTAAATCTGCCTGTTTTCCATTGGGCTTTTCCTAGCCAGAGTCAAACCAGACAAGCTGGCCAGCCTGTGCTCACCTAGGGATGAGGCATGATGGACATAGCCTGATGATCTGGGGATGCTGAGCCCAGGGAAAAGCTGGCATGAGGAGAATCAGGGCCAAGGACAGAGGAGAGGGAGGTTGAGAATAAAATGGGATATGGGGGAAACATGCAGGCTCTGTTGTAGTGGACATGACAGGATTGAAGACAGAGAGATTAACATGGATATTGCCAATTTAATTTACTGAAAACTAGTTTTCTTTAATTTCATTGTTCACAGAACAAAGTGTTTAACAAAGAAATTAGAATTCAGCACCTCAGTGGTTCCATAATGGTGGTCTGAGGAGAAATGGAAAGAAGTGAAACTTACTTTAAAATTTTGTATTTTGCTAATGGAAACCTAACTTCAGCCTTATTGGCATCTTTGGCATCTGCAGCCACATTTATTAAGAAAATCACATCCTCATGCAGAAACTGCAGGTGAAAGGTAGCTCTGCTGCCTAGCTGGAACTCCAACAGTCAGCACAGTAGGCATTTTGTTAAAATGAAAGTCTTCAAAGCAGGAACAATAAACTAATCTGAAAAGTTTTGGAAAAAAAAATGCAGAACTGGTTGGGATCCTGATGCCCTCCCACAGAATATCCTGAAATCACTTTGCAAAAAACCTGCTGCTTCAGAAAAGTGTGGGAGGTGTCACCACAGAGATGGAGAAGGAAAAGAATAAGCTGTGAGAGGGAAACAAGCACTCTTTCACTGCTACCCTACTTCCCCAAAGGCAGGGGGAGAGCATCCAGAGGGCTGCCCTTTTACAGCTTGCTTGGATGAGCACAGCCTCAGTGAAATAATTCTGTGCAGAGAGCACCTGTATTTGGCACTGTTTAGAGGGGTCATTAATCCCAGTAGTTTTGACTTTCTGATTTACTAGTAGATAATCTAATTTATAGAACTGACAGTATTCTTTAGCAAACTTGCTGTGCTGTGTAACAATCCAATTCCTGGCCTTTCACAAAAAGAAAGCACTTGTTTAATTTGATTATTTTTTATTTCTCCTAAATATGTATATATGTGTATATATTTCACATATATATGTCTTGAATTTTAGTATCTAATTAATAAAAATCCATCAATTCTACTGAGAACTGACACAATTTTACCTAAATACTGCAGAATTTCCATACTGCTGATGTGTGACATTTTTAGAGAGCAGCAGGTTGGATCTGAAAGCACATAGCAGGGTTTGTGCTGTATTAAGTATAGAAAATAAACTAAAAGAAGCAGTTCAGTTTCCAGTGTTGTCTGCAAGCATTGCCCTGCCAAATTGCATGGAAATGGGCAGAAGATTTGATATGCAATAAGAGAAGGAAAATTCCCTCCAAAAATTAGAGATGGCAGCAAAATATCTCTTTATTTTCTCCTCTTTAAAGAAAATATATTGTCCTTGCTTTCCTCCTCCCCACGAAAAATACCCTTTTTTTTTCTCCTCTCCTGACACCCTTTAATTAATGCTCTTTTTTAGGTGACACTGGGCTCTGTGGTTGTGTGGCTGAGTGGATGCCTAGCCTGCTGAGAGATGAGGCACCCTGGGGAGCACCAACAAAAAGCCCCAGCACCCACCCTGGCTGGGCTCCTATGAATAGCTCACCCTTTCTCTATAAGAGATGTGTGAGTGCCTGTGTGTGCCAGATTAGGAGAGGGAGGAGATATACGTGTCTAGATGTAAATACAGTACATCTCCAGCAAAATTCAGAATGTTATAGGTGTTGCTAATCCCAAATGAGATGTTACCCTTGCCAGGAAGCTGGTGTGTAAACACTGTCAATGTTTCTCAACCAAGGCCACCACCACAACAAAACAAAATGTGGGACCTGCTCCCCAGGACCTTTAGGGCTGGCTGGGCATCCATCACCCACTGTGGGAGCCCAGTAACCTTGGAGGAGGGAATGGGCCAACAGGGTGTGGGCTCTGTAGCCACAGAGTAGGAAGAGTCTTGAGTTCCAAAAACCAAATTTCAGCAGCGAAAGCATGGTATCCAAAAGGCCCTGAAATACAAATGCATCACTGATGCCAAGAGAGACTTGATCAACACCCAATTCACCTACACAAATTTGTATGGATTGGTACCTAAAGCTAACACCACATAAAATTTCAGGTGACAGCCACAGCAGTAACTTGCTCCTGACACTGCATCTGATACGTGATGCAGTGTATATGAAATGACATGAAATATCATTCCAACAATGCTTTCTTCTCAGTTTTCTTTCAGCTGAATTCTCATCATACCAGGTACACTCAAGAGGGTGCAGGTCAATGAAATAGAGGTAAAACCCAACTAATGCTGCTTGATGTGAAGGGGACACCTGTTTGGCTGGGGCACAATAGTGCAAAGCCTTAAGAATTCTAATACACATGAATAAAATTGTGAAGTAATCTACATTTTGCAGTCTGACAGTTGCAGGAGTATTATCTGGAAAATAAACATGAAAATAGGTCTGAACTAGCATTGCTGTAGTCAGTCAAATTACACAGGGAAAAAATCCTGAGAGGGGAAACCAAAGTCTTAGTTTTGCTCTCTTAAAATTAAGGAAGCACTTACCGGCTTGCAAGAAGTTTTAGGGACTCTAATCTAAACTTTTCACAAGTTTCAGATAGAAGAAATGGTGCTGACAGAGCTGAGCTGCCCCTGACACCCTGATGCCTGTGTGCCCTGATGGAAGAGCTACATGGTGTGGGTTGTGTACACTGAATTGTACAGCCCACATTCCCATTGTACCCTGTGTTGTAGTCTGGTGTGTGCTCACCCTGTAACATCCTGTGGGTAGCTGTTCCAACATTGAAACCTCAGGTTAACCTCACAATATCTGATAAATATTGCACCAAATGTGAAGGAAACTGGATGAGTTTCTACTCTTAAACAGATCTTCATGCTGTTTTCAGTAACTCAGCAAAATGGTAGATAAAGACTTCGCATGGTGCCTTCACAGAAAGTAGAAGTGCAGAGGATTTTTTCAGGATGTATGTCGCAGCTGAAGGGCTGATCTGTGGTTAAGACCCTGGTCTGAGATTCAGAGGGCAAAAATTCTGCTCCCAACCCTGTCACACCATACAAGAGTGATTTTCAGCTAAAATCAGAGCCAGAAAAAGTCCCAGATGCTTTAAAGTTAGGCTTGCTTCCAAATTCAGCTATGGCTGTCAGCTGCACACCCTGGGGAGGGCATCTCCTGAGCAGTGTGGGTGCTGACCACATGTGGCACAGGAAGCTGAGGGCTCAGGATCCTGCCTCCCATGCCCCCAGAGCAGCTGCTCTCAGGCATCCTGCTGAAGAACAAGAGCCATTGCCCCTCACACACCCCACAGCAGCAGTGCTCCTGTCAGAGAGTTAAACCTGCTCCAGCAGTGCCAGTGCTCTTCACCCAGCACCTGCACCGTGAGAATGTAGTGGCTGGAGGTTTGTGTTATGTTTCCTCCTCACTGGAAAGGAAATCAAAACCACTGATCTCCTTTCTTACACCTCTTCACATCCTGCCTGCCCTGAATGAGATGCTCTTCTACTTCCTTTAATGTCAGAGAGAAAGACCTGAGATTTGACTTTGTGGTCCAAGTCCTTGGACATCACCTGGGGCTGGGGAGTCCTGGAAGTTTGACCTGGTGTCCACAGGACCTACTACAAGAGCCACTGAACAAATACTCTGGGCTCCCCTTAATGCTTCTCAACACACAGCCAAGAGCCTTTAGCAGGATGCAGAGTCTGGCTCCCTCTTGTGCTCTCTCATTTTAACAAATTCTTTTAGAAAATACAATGCAGTGGAATATTTTTAATATGTGGCATAGAAGCACTTCTAACCTTGGGCTGGGTCCCCCATTCATGCTGCCATGATCTTGAAGCCATTCAGGTGAGGAATTCAATTTCTCACTCATTTGGGTAAAGCATGATTTTGGACAGGAAAAAAACAACCCAAACAAAGGTGGAATGAGATTGCCGAAATGGTTTTCACCGTTTGAGATATGACAGCCTGGGATGCATGTGTATAGCCTGGTAGGGAAAAGACTTCTCTGTAGAGATGCCTGTTTCAGCCCTCTGCCAGGTATAGGTTAGAGATTTCCAAGGGAAGAAGGCAAAGCAGTAAGACCTGACATTTCTAGTGTGTTACAGAAGGTGTCATTGTTGTGCTGTTCCATTTGACAAATTTCTCTATAGTGTCCAGGATGCTGCAAGTCACTGCAGAACATTAATCTTTTTCATTCTCTTTCAGCTACAGTCTATCCCATATTAAGCTCAAGGTTAAATATTTCCTGACAGAGAATTTAACTATACATACAGGCAAATATCACTCCACTTCATTTCCTTTTAAGGAGGATTAATCAAGTATGTGTGTTAGATTCTCACAGAATCTAACCTTATATCACTAGTAATAAAAGAAAATCTGTTTTAACCAAGTGTCAATAAAAAGCAGGTTGAAGAGGGTGTTCTATAACAGCAGTTATAGAACATTACCTGCACTCTTTTGCCATGCCCAACATGCCTGGGCTTGGTAATGCTTCAATTGTGACACAGAGGCTCTCAGGACCAAAGGTGGTCCCAGGAAGGCGCCCAGCAGCCATCAGGAACCTTCGGGTTACACCTATTCAGCAGCGTCACACTGGTTATCACAAATACCCCAAATGTCATGCTTTTCTGAAGGCTGCCTGACATCTCACTCACAGAATTAAAGCAGAAGTCGTCACTGATGTATAGTCACTGATATTTTTGCTCCTATTGACTTTAGGCACTTTTGCTTCAATTGACCTGCTATGAGGATGCTATTTTTCCAAATCAAATTCTGCAACAGACAGTTACCTCACCCACAAATGATTTTTCACTCCACACATGCTTTCAGCAAAACAAATGTGAAGCCATGCCATAGAAGCAAGAGCAGAAGGAGGTCAAGACCACTTTTACTGGAGAGAAATGGGCCACTCAAGATTTTGCTACTGAATGAAGAAAAAGAAAAGTCTCATCCCATTCCCTGCCAGAACTAAAATTAGTCTTTCCTTGTCTGCAACCAGATTAATGAAATAGTGAATACGGATCTACTTGTTTTTTAAATGCAGGACTTACCTGACATCTCCCACAGATTCGGCATAAGTGCCTAAAACTTATGACAGCATACCTCTATAATATTGTAAGGCTCTCTCCCTTATGCAAGGGGCTGAACAGATATCATCCATGTTGCCCAGGTCAGAGCAGTTAAAAGGCATTGCCAGCTCCCAGCTAGTGGGACTTAAGCATAGGTAGTTCTCTCTAAAGCAAAGAAGCCCCTAGATGGCATTGTGAGACTCCTCTTCCGCTCACCAACACTGAGCTGAGATGGGATATTTCCTGACTTTTTGTTCCTATTTATACAAAATAAATCCCCTAACCTCCCCAAAACAAAACACTCAACCAAAAAACTAAAATAGTAAAGAACTACAAACAAATTTAAAAGCCCAAGAGAACCACCACACAAATTTCAGTTTATGTTACTTAACCTCATTGGTATGTCAAATATATGAAATCAAGAGAGGAAACTTGATGTGAAGCTTCCCAGCTTGCTCCAGCTAGAAACATCTCTTTGTAGATTAAAAGACAAGCCAATATGTCTTCGTGATAAAGTACACTTCTACTATTATCTGCTTTATGCAACTGCAGTTCTGCCTCAGGTTTGTCCTATTATGGCATATTCAAATTGTCTTACTTGGCCAAAAAACATTTAGGACCACCACATTTCCTTTCTTCCCAAAGCACTTTGCTTACCCTCCTTAAGTGAGCTTCACAAAAGATGCTGTAAGGTATTCAAACATTAGTCTTTCCACCATAAAATATTTGGGATAGAAATAGGACTGATACTCAGTTTTTGTCTTGAACTGCTCTCTTCTCCATACTGTGGCTGAGGACTTAAAAAAAAAAACATGGGAGAAGAAAGCAAAAATTACTCTTGTTCCCCATTAAATAAATATATATTAAAAAATAGTGCTTGTTTATGTTTTACTGGTAGCAAACAGTTAGGAATGGGATAGCAGGAACATTAGGATATTATTGTCATGTACAGAGCTCACAAATGGTCACTCTTCTGCCTGAGACACTTCGCTCTCTTTGCAGAGTGTACAAAAAGGCAGGACTGGGAAAAAAGGAGGAGAAAAAGATTATGATGTGAACCAAAAGAACATCAGATGACTTGCCTAGAGTGGTAAAAGCAGGAACTAGATTATGGCCCTGGCTCAGTGCCTTCTAGCACATCCAGACACTAAACCTCAAGGGTGAAAAGCAAGGTTCACCAATGGTTCCTTGCTCAAATGTGCCCACACACTGATTCCTATGACCAGCAAAATTTCCACTGGACAAGAACTAACATGAGTCAGGGAAGAGTCAGCTTCTTGCTGGCCACAGAGTACCACAGAGATGAGGAGCAGTGCTGCAGCCTCCTGTTTTACGTCCTCTCAGCTCTTCCAGCTGCCTTTTAAGTTCCCTCACAGACATATATTTCTGAGCCTTTCCTAACTCTTCCAGATTTGGTCAAATATGTCTCAAATGCCTATAAATCTATAAGGGGGGGGGGGGGGGAATCAGTAATTTTTTCTTTAGAAACTAGGTTAAAGCCAGTTCTTTCCCCTCAACTGTATCACTCGTAAGTTCTCTTTCCCACAATGTGATTCCAGAAGTGACTGCTGGTATAAAGAACACAGCTCAAAAGCAAAATCTAGTGGCATAGTTCCCTAATCTGTCAATCAACTGATGGTGCAACCCTGTGCACAAGACAGGACACAATTTTCTAGGTCAAGTTATCTGGTTTTTGGCCACAGTATGTATTTGTTGGCATTCAGCCTGAGATTCTGCAAACTAAGAATAAAGAGCAGCCCCTCTTCCTTCAAATAAGTGATTAATAATAAAACCTAAACCAAATAAGCTAAATGCTACTAGAGCCTAAACTATTAAGTGCCGGTTGGTATTTTGGCAAAATAAGATATCCAGGTAGTAAACCACTGTCAGTGGCAAGCATTTGAGGAAGATGTAAAGGATCAGACTAGACATGTGTCAGTGAGAAGGCGGCCCAACAGTGGAAACAGCCCCAAGGAAGAGGCAGGTCTGTGTCTACTTAAGCAGGTTGCTCCAAGGAGCCTAAGAAAGGTGCAGCACCTTTCTTCACCTTTCAAAATGCATCCTCTGTGCTTGCAGTTGTGGACTGCATCATCTATCTCCTTGCAAGTCACCTTCCCTACCCATAAAACCACCTCATTTCCCCAGAGTAGGCTTATCCAGCCAGCCAGCCAGCACAGGGGACAGACAAGGCAGCAGAGAAGGAGCAGCTGTAGAAAGTTCACCATCTGGGATGGGCACCCTGCTAAAGAAGAGGAAGATTTTCCAAGTCACATGGATTTCCTCAAAACAAAGTAGTAAATGCCTCAAAGTCCGTAGAATAGAGACCCTGTGTAAGCAACACCATGACTGCTCCACCAAGCAGAAAACTGGGCAGTTCTCTGGAGACAGAGAGCCTGTGGGCTGCCATTCAGGAGGAGGCCGTGCCCTGCCACTCTTCAGCTTCCAGTTGTCTCCATCAGGCTCTTGCCTCTTTTGCCTTCACTGACTCTTTTACAGTGTAATAACTGATGTAGTGAGCAGCCACAGGGGAATCACCAATAGTTTGGAAGTGCCCAAGGATGGGTGAGGCTCGATCTGGATTGACCTCTAGTGCCATATAACCTTGGCCATGTCTCTCTGCCTCTCTCTGAAGTTTCCTCTCCTTAGAACAACAACTTCTCTCTGCCTCCTGGTGCCTTAAACTGGTGAGTATTTTCTATTTGCCTTCCAAGCCTTCTGAGTGGCACTAAATTAAGTCCTATTGACAGTACTTTTCTCTGCTGTCCAGTACTCTTCTTCCTCAGTCCACAAAAGAGCAAGTGTCAGCAGCCCCTGTTATGGAACCGAGGCTGTCACTGTGACCATAGTTGCAATATCACAGAAACTCTGGGTAAATGCCCAGGGAGCTGCACTCATACCCATACTGTACGTGTAGCTGAAATATGAGGTTTACTATGCAGAGGAGGCTTGCCTTGTGTATGACTACAAAATACTCCTGTCTTATCTAGTTGCAGCTTCCCTGTGACACCATGTGGCAGCTGCAGCTGGCTGGCTGCAGCTGTGCTCCTGGGGGTACCACTGATACAGAGAACAGAGCCACACACAATCACCAGTCTGCCAGAGGCACTTGTACAACAGCACCTTCAGAAGAAAACCCAGTCCTTGGGCTCATAAAACCCATCCTTTGGCTAAACAGTGAATTCATGCCACTAACCCAGCAGGCTTACTTTTGTCAAACACACTCAGACAATTATGCAGCATGTTTGAAGAAGCTGCCCCAGACCAAATGCTCTCACTACAGCCAACAGATTTAGATGAGATGCTGACTCCAGGGACTACTGACAGATGAGAAGGCAGCAGTCTTTATTCCCATTAGCATCTGTCCTGAGTGAATGTGCACTCTCATCATAAAGCCTGAAAGTTAAATCCAGGGTAGGATATGCACAAAAAAAAGCTGAACAGATAATCCCATCAGTCCACTTAAACGGGAATCTGAGTCAACAAATCTAATGAAATGGGGTCAGTGGACCACACAGATGACAGAGGAACCTCTCACTGCTGCATTATGTCCTGCAGTCCCTCAAGGTCATGCCAGCAGCTTTGATGCAATAAACTGACTCTCTGGGCACAGGATTTCACCACTAGATGTCAATGGTATTCTGAGTTTTTGAAAGGGAAGATACCGTTAAAAGCAGTAAAATTTGTTCTGGCTGACATCGGCCAACCACAAGTCAACCAAACTCTTTGCTTGGTCAGGATGCTGATGTACTCTTTGCAGAGATGTTCCTAAGAAAAACTCTGTCTGTCTTACAATAACATGTGGCTCCTGTAGTTTCTTGATTATTTCTGGGAAATTCACTGCGCTGCTATCTCTCGATGTCCTCTGAAAACCTTAACATTTAGCTGAAGTCTTTCCTCATTTGCATTTGTATAAAGCTGGACCAGGCTCCCTGGAGTCACTCAAATTGCTCTGAGGAATCAATCAAATTTACAAAATGCACAGAATTAAATTTGATTGGCTAAACTACTTTATACTCTTGAGCAGAAACTCCAATTTAAAAGCAAAGTGAATTACCTCACTTAAAATTAGGTAAACCTCATCAACTTAGCAGCAAACAAGGGTCTAAATGAATTTGAGATGTGTGAGTTTTCTTCAGATTCGCATGTTATTTTCCCTTAACAGTACTCCCCTATTCTGCCTCTGCTGGACTGGACTTGTTCAGTTCTTTCTACACTCTGTCTTATGCCCCTCTTCTAGCTCCTACTATCACATCATCACTTACTTGGACTTAAAACAGGGCCTCCAACCAACAATGTGCCCTGAAGCTGGAGCACAGAGCTGTAGCCTTGAGCCAAGTTCCATGGTGGCAGCTGGTGTCAGCCACAACAATTTTCATCACTGTGAGTGTGACAGAGCACCAAATAGCTCTGCCTGGTCCCCTTCTGGCACTGCACCATGATGAGAGGGATTGGCCTTGTATGAAGCCCAGCATCATTAGCAGATAAGGCAGTTCAGGGTTATTTGCTACTTTAAAGTATTTCAGATTGGATAGAGAGAGACAATATTCTGTTTTGTAGTCTAGCCAGAAACTCAGTCCGACAGAAGACATTTGGGTATTCTGGGTTTTTAAAACCCAGTAGAAATCAGTAGAAGTTCAACTTGATTTCACACAGTCTTTCTGAATGAGAGGGAGGCAGACTTATTACAGAAGCTGGCTTTGTTTTGATGGAAGTTCTACCAAGCTGCTTGACATAATTTGAATGCTTCAAACTTTTGAGGGCTTTATGACCTAAGCATTATCACCTGGAGCTGCTGAGCTGATTTTCTCAGCAGACACTTGAGTGTACCACAGTCACACCCACCAAAAACCATGCTTGGCTGGGGGCAAGCCCACAGTGACCTCAGTAACATCTTCATTGCTCACAGAGCAACAAAACCTCTGACTAGCATTACTGAGAGCTCTCACAAACATTTGTCAGGAGCCTCCATAAGTTACCAAGAAGGTGTTGGATTTGGGGCTTGATCCTCATAATCCTTTTTCATTTCTAGGTCTGAAACATCCTTGTTTACATTTGCTAATAAATTCCCTTCCAGCAATCCATAGCGCTTTGCTTTCAGGCCATCTGTCACAGCTGGCAGTACCTCTCTCGTGGGACACTTCACAACTTAGGTTAAATAGACAAGTTCTGCCAGTGCCATTTTCCCCTGCTAAGTAGCACTCCCATCTAACTCATTTCCTACAGAGGCAGCCACACACTCAGCTGGGACAAGGACTTTCCCTTTCCTTTCCTCTAGCAATCACTCTGAATGAGCCCTTTCTCTGCTACAGACAGGAAAGGGCTTGATTTGGTGTTAGCAACAGTAGGAGAACAGAACAAAAACTGCAAGTTTTAGAAGCCCTGACAACATTCTGCAACAAAATCTAATTGAAAGACCAAGAAATTTATAGCCCATCTCCTTGAACAAACCACCTTTTAAGACCTATCTGCTCAAGGCAGGCTGCCCACCCCAGTTACTGTCCTTCAGGATGGTGTAGCTCATCTGATTCTGCTTAAAGGCATCTTCATGTCTTGCTCATGTACTTCTATAAACTTACACAATTTAATCACATTCTCAGCTAAAAAGGGTGAAGTTTGGTTTTCTATTCAAATTTTATTCCCAACTATGTTGGTTCACTATTCCTTAGCACCCTCAGGTCTACTCTGACTCCTTACCAGAGAGATGAAAGGTGAAACCTCGGGCATAGGAACTAGGATGGTAAAGAGCACTAAAGGCAGCCCACAGAAGACCTCTTCATAGGAATCAGCCCTGCTTACAAGCAAACCCAGCACTCTCCACCTTTCCCTGCAAAGTAACGACTCCAGCAGCCAAAAATCCCGGAGCAATCAGACCCATGCAGAGAATAAAAACCAGAAGAGCTTCCTTCTCATCTGTTGCCTTTGAGTGACCTCCCAAATGGATCTTCTCTTTCCTATCCCTAAAATGAGGTTTTCTCTGGGTTTTAGCTGCCTGGTTTCTCTGGGATGGTTGTGGGTTTTTATAATGGGGAGGATTGCCACTACCTTGAGATTTCCCCTGGGGAAATCGAACCTGGAAAAGATCAGCGCTCTTCAGGGTAAAGGAAGTTTTCCAAGGCTTTCCAGACCATGCTAAGAGGAAAGATGATGTCTTTCAAGCATTTTGATGTGTGAAGGTGTGTCTCTTAACGTCTTTGAAATGAGTCTTAATGTCTCTACTGACTTCGGGCTGTAGGTTTGTTGCAGAGCTCAGACAGCTCGGCTCCTGGAACAGACAAGGGTCTGCACAAGCCCGAGTTTGTGAGCTTAGGGGTAAAATAGTAGGTTTAAGGGAGAGAAACATGTGGTAGGCAGTTGGGGAAGGCTGTAGCTCCCAAATACCTCAGCAATGTGGGAAGGAAGAGAGCACTGTGCGGCCGGCCAGTTCAGGCTGCACCCTCTGAAACCCCGAGAGAGAAAACCCCGCGGGTGTGTGCCCCAGGGGACTCCTTCCCGTTATTCGAATAAAGCTGCAGGACTCCTCTGTCTCCTTTTTGGGCATAAACCTCTGGTGTTAGTGGATTTTCCTGACGACGCCACTCTCCCTGCCTGGCATAAAAAACAAATGAAAAAGCCATGCTGAATAGTTCAGCTAGTTCCCTAATACACGGATTCTCTACATGCATGGATTTGCATCTCTGCAAGTTAGTGGTAGTACAAACCTCCTGGGAGACCACCAGCTGTGACTGCTTACCACTGCATTGGGCAGTGAAAATTAAAATTACACAGACTGTATCACTGTCATACTTTTAAAGGCTCTGAGGCAGATGCTGCTCAAGGGTGTTAACAGCGGTCTTATGAAATGACAGAATATTCTAAGTTAGAAGAGACCCAGAAATAAGATCAAAATTTATCTCTTAAATGAATAGCCCCTACTGGGATCAAACCTACAGCACAAGCATTGTCAGCACCATGCTCTAACAAACTGAGTTTATCTCAGGGCCATCAACAGACCTTCCTCCAGACAAGAGGGAATGCAGGAGAACATGTCTCTTTCAACCACTATTTGTTTGGCCCACTTTTGCAGGCCTCCTCAGTCCTCCAGACTTTACCAACACTGCTCAATTCTTTTAACTCTGTTACAACTACAAGAATTTCACACTGTTATTGTACCCATGAGTGTAAAACGCCATCTCACAAGCCTCCAGTGTGAAATGGTGGACATTTTGGAGTGAAAGACTTACCTTCTTTGGGTTTTGCTGTTGTATCTCAGTTGCCATCCCATAGCAGAAAGAGCAGCTCTGGGTGGCATGAAAGTCTGCTGGGATGTGAAACACAGCAAATATTTGGGAGCTTTGGTTTTCAGGTTGAGCTTTTTTGTCCTACTGAGAAGAGGAAATCACCTCTACCTGGGGTAGAGCAGGTCAGTGCTGCTCTGCACAGAGGGCTGTGCTGGCCCTGAGCAAACTACCCCCACCTGCTGCCTCCGGGGTCACACAGCTCCTGTAGCAATAGCTCATCACAGACCCCTCTGATTACTTCAGTTAAAATCCAGAGTCCCTCGAGCAGCTCAAATTGCAGGCCTTCACCAATCAAGCTCCTTTTGTGGGAAAGGGATAGAAGAACCCTTATTTGAGCAGTTCAGCAAGATGGTCTCAAGGGACAACATCCGCAGCCCAGCAGCCTCCTCTCGTGGATATTCTAGCACAACTGGAGCTGTACAGCAGCTACCCTTAGCTCCACACCCTGCCATTTGCAAAAATCATCTAAAAGATATCATCACTTGTGGAAGTCTTCCAGCAAGGGCAGTGGAGGGAAAGAGAGCCCTTTCTGCAAAGTTAGCTGCTTGCACGTAGCCACATATGGCTTAAGAACTACAACAGATTTGGAGGTTCTCTCCCAGTCTTCTGGGCTACACCATGGAGAGCAGTGATTTCCAATGAAGGGACAGTGATAAACCACTGAGACCATAAATTCTGCAGATTGTGCAACTGGATTTGGAAAAGTACGTCTGTCTGTAATGTATCTTTAAACATCATTACAGAGAAGTATCAACAATTCAGGCTTAATTTTAAATATTAAGGTTAGAATTCACCCTGTCTGTATAGGTCAGGCTTAAAACTACTTAAGGAGCAGGCACTCAAAGGATTAAGTACTGCCTATTTGTAAAGCACTTTGAACAGACATCACGTTGTAAGTACCAAGTGTTATTTCCGTCTGAAATAGCCAGGTTTGGCTTACTGGTTCCCGGGGTTTGCAAGTGGAAAGGAAGGAAGGACTGGGCAAGCCTCAGCTGCTTTACAGTGCACTTGCAGCCCATCCTGAGCTCTGCCTTCCTGCTGCAGACCAGCCCGGAGGAAGGAGAGGAAACAGCACCATCAGGGATGACTGATGACAGGGGAAAGCATCTGCTGTCCTCAGTAAGAGGATCAAGTGCCAATAAGCAGACTACAGAGGATATGAAGATAGATTTACTCCTCCCCTCTCCCACAGGGACTTCTCATGGTGGCTTGAGGCCTCTCTTTGGCTGTGCTGTGATGACAGGGCACAGCTGAGGCCCCATTAACATCATTCCTGCTTTGAAACACTGGTATCAGCAAGTCCCACTGACCAGAGACAGATGAGCAGCTCTGAAAGGGGTCAGGCTCCTGAGCCTCTGTGTGAGTCTGCATCCATCTCACAAATGCAGTGAGGGTCTGTGGAACTGAGTGACTGGAAGTAAAATATTCCACATAGGAACAATAAGTATGTGTGGTAGGCATAAAGGCACAGAGCCCAGACTTCATTAAGGTAGTTTTTATATTTTGAAAAGCAATATTAAAAAACACTGGAAAATGCAAGATAAACATAACAGTTGCTTCTACAAGTTTTAACCTTGTATTGCTTGGCCATTTTGACATATAAATTATTGCTTACTAGCTCTCATAAATACACGACACAATAATATGTACAGAGGCAAACAAGCATGAAATATGCAAAGGAAAATATTGGCAACATTGATTCTGGTAAATCAGATTATTTCATACATACCAGGTCTCATGATGGTGGAAAACTACTAGCTGTAGTCCCTGAGAAGTTAGGTAATTACCTTGATTTGGGGGGTTTCTATTTTATTACTTTTAATGCAAGCTGACACCATTATGGCACTCAAGACAGAACAGGCAGGTGTTCTTACCTCAGCTCATTGACTTCATCCCAGTGTTTAACAGTGTAAAAGATGACAATAAATAGGCTATGCAAATAAATATTACTCTGCTAAAATGTTTAGTATTTACATCTTCCTTTGTAATTTTACAGCAGCACAGTCTTATTTCTGATAAAACCCTTTCTTTTGCCACTGCTATGCAAATGGAATTTATTGCTATTCAAGATGATGTTGGAATCAAAAAGCTGTGTTAGAGAAACATCTAAATTTGTTGCCACAAAATCCCACATCAAAGAGGTATAAAGTGACACAGTTCTTTCCTTTGCTCTGTATAATTACTCCTCTTAGGTACTGGGAAAAAAAAAAAAAAAAAAGAGTATGCAGAGTATTTAACCCCAGATGTGACTGTGATAAATGGAATTTACAAGATTTATAGATTTTATACCACATAACCTAATTGGACTATTGAAAGATGTAAAAAAAAATCACACAACATCACCAGTGCTGGACCCTGGCAGAGGCTGTACAGTGTTGCCCTTCTCTAGTACAGGGTTTACTTCTAGTTCTTCTCCTAACTTCCACACCTTCAAAACTGCTTGTCAGTCTGAAGCAAAGCTCTGCAATAATTTACCTGTGGAATGAAGACATAGAAGGGCCTTTTTAAAATTAGACATATTAGCTACAGGTTTGGGCTATCTACTTTTCCTTTATATTAACAGTTCTAAGGCCCAATTTTCAATATTAAATTGATGTAGCCATGTTGAACCCTCACACTTGAAACTTAAATCCAAGTTGTACACGCCACTATAAAAACTAGTTTGTAAAGTTGTGACTAGTTGTTCAATTAGCCACAGCACAGATAACACAGTTAATACTGGCTGTGTGCCTTCAGACAGTCAGCTGCAAGTGGTAGACAACACCTGATTTAGTGTGAAATTACAGAGGTGCAGAAAACCAACAGATGGCTCAAAGCCTATTGGTATGAATCAACCATCCCTTTACTTCATTTTGAGTTGGCAGAGTGAGGAGTGTTCCAGGCAGGTCTATCAGCCTTTCAAATCAAAGCCTCAGCAGAGTCACTTTTTTTTTTTTTTTTTTTTTTCTTTCCCTCTTCTTTTCCTTCTTTCATTGCATTGTCTTTTATTCTTCTCCAACACAACTGCTGTTTCATCCACGGTAACAACCAAAACTATCACAGAGCCAAATGCAGTGAACTGAGAAACAGCCCCACCTTCTCACCCTGAGTACCTTTGAAGGCTCCCTCTCCCACAGATTTCCAGAACAACTTTGTGGACTAGAGTGTAACACCACACAAGCTGAAGCATGCAGGCTGGTCTACACATAGGCTCCTAAAAATACTACCACACTAAAAAAAAAAAAAAAAAAAAAAAATATCACAAGAGGGAGCTCAAAACCCAGGAAAGCATCCACATAATGTGGTAGGTTGGGAATTCCGAGTGCTGTAGTCCTAAAGAACTGCAAAAACACAAGCAACAAATTGTATCTGGTTTTTGTTCTTACACTGCAAAAAGGAGCCCACCACAGCTAGTATCTTCATTTGAACAGTTTTGGTCTGTTTGCACAAAAGAGTTATTTACAATATATGCAGTCACATCTACAGAAGAACATAGGAAATTTTTACTCCATGGCCAGCAAGAGTTTATTTTTTTTTTCTTTTTACTGGGTAAAAAGAATTTTTTTTTCTTAAAAAAAAATCATATAGTATTTGATAATAACAAAGTACAAGCAAATACATTTCTGAAACATCTGTTTCCTTTACAATAGATCTATACAATATTTAACAGATGGGAAAACTGAATGCATTCTACAGATTCCCCCACAGACTACTTGTTAAAGCTGCTTTCTTTTTTAAAATCCCTTTAAACCAGAGATAACACAATGATGAAGAGCATGCGACTTGAGTATTCCCACATTTTAGTAAAGGAGCATTTTCTTGGAAGTCTTCCTCATGTGGAAAACATACAACAGAGATGGGCAAGCAGTGCAATGCATCCTCCCTGCTCTGTGAAGGGACTGTCACCGTGAGTCAGAGCACAAAGAGCACGCGCCAAAGAGCACCCTGCACATCGCCTGTGGCATTCACCAGATCATTTCAGGGCAACTTCTTAGCACTGGAAACCAGGTGATGGTGGTGCTCGAGGTGTAGGTCAGCTGCAGACATGACTTTAGAAATGTTGCCTCAGCACAGGCCCAGATGCAGTACTGTCAATTACATGGGAATTGCCATGGGGAGGGCTGTGAAGGGGACGAAAGCAGTAAAGGGACCCTGATGCTGAGAACCTGGTGTGTATGTAGGTAATTACACTGGTACCCTGTAAGGGGCACCTTTCTGCTCTTTAAAAACTAGGAGGATGTGCAAGTTAGGTGAAGTTTTACTTTCTGAAATGGTGCTTCCAACTGGAGAATTAGAAATGTAAATGGATGTAGGCATTTGCCTCTGGATAGATACCAAAGAGGGTGTAATCCAAGCAGAAAACAAAGCTCCCGCTAAAATAATTTATAACATATTAACTACAGGAGCCACTGCTAAATCTGAGATAGCTGAAAAGAAAGAAAATAACATGTTTTCAGTATACAAACAATTGTGTCCATAAATTGCAACAGAAGTGCATTGGCTCTTACAGTGTGTTTTATAAAGCATATTCTTAAAGGAGCCATAACAGAGTGAACTGTTTACTGCTGACCTCCACACCACAACACACTCTTGAGTTTCATCTGGTTGCACTGCCTTGTTATATTCCTGTCCTAGGTTGCTCACACATCTCAAATGCTATGCTCCAGTGAACTCATGGGAGCTGCACAGATTGCACATTATTTTTGGCAACAATACTTTGGCAGCCTTGAATTAGTGAGGTACATACTGTGGTGAACTGGGAATCAACCCCCTTGCGGCATGTTGCTTGCTGTAATGTTTTGCTGCTGTGACATGATGATTCTTTACTTTCTAATACTGGCAGGATCTGCACTGAAAGCTACACTGGACCAAACAATATTTTCACAGAAACCAAGCTCCTGAGCTCAAAGGACACTGCTCTGCTCCCTCAGGTCCCAGTGACCAGCAGGAATGGCATCAAGCTTGCCCTGCAACTCTGTGAGCAGCTCCTTCGCTGGCTCTCGCCTGGTTTTCCTGCACATGTTGTGTGAGCTACTGATAAAACTCAGTAAAAACTGTTCTCATAGAGGGAAGCAACATGCTTGGCATAAACATTCACTTAATTCAAAGTGCTGCAGTTACAAGGTTATAGGAAGAAGCTGTGCAGGCTCACGCTCGCGGCTCTATCCTGTGAGAGAGCTCAAACAGAGCTTGCTGGTTGTCAATGACATGCAGGTGGTGGACGTATGGCTTCAGTTCGTGATGCTCTTTCGAAGGAACTTCATTGCCTGCAAGATAGGAGAAATGGGATGGATCAGAAAGCTGTGCCTTGCTTGCTGCTTCTCTGTCCTACGTCTCAAAGTCACTGCTGTGCCACCTGTCAGGGGCTAGACAGCCACAGGAAAAGACGGCCAGTAATCCAAAGGACTTGCTGTTTAAGTGTAATGCATGAGGTAACAGCTAGATAGAGAAAAGGGGAGAAGAAAAAAAGAAACAGGCAATTCTAGGCAGCCAGCACGCATAAAGGAGGGAGATATGAGCATGGCAAGAAGCTGACTCTTCCCAAGAGGAAGATTTAGTTCTGCTGGCAGCACAGGCAGTCCATCCCCTGTAAGGGTGGTTCAAGGCTTCCTTTGTGCTGCTCTGGCAGCACAATGGGACCTTGAGCAGGGGTGGGCAACCCAGCCTGCAACTTTTTAAAAATTTTAACACAGTCCACAAGACAGCAGGCCCTGGATGATTTTCTTCAGAGCCGGTGAAAGGTGACAGCACAGCAGATGGATACAAAAGCTCTTCAAAGCTGTTCTGACAGGCCCCCGTGTTTTGATCTGTTCAGCTTTTGATTTCTGATCTAGTAACAGAGACAAAAGTCATGCAGTCATTTCATGGGAGTTCACGAAGCAAGAGGAATTAGCTGTGTTACAGACAAACTGAAGGGTGGCCTGAATAGCAGCTCTTCTCTGTTACAAGCTTTATGCTCAAAATAGGCTTGTGGGAACTCGCTGCCTGTGAAACCCTCCAGCATGGCTGGTACTAGCAGAAACAGAAAAAAGAAAGCCAAGCCCAGGCTCTATCAAGACCGGCAGAGAAAGCAACACTGCTGACTTCTGGCAGATGAGCAAAGGTTGGAAAGCTCCATTTCTGTCCATGTCCTCAAGGAATTTTTAATAATATTACCATACATTAAAAAAGAAAACCCTTCAAAATTCCCCGAACCAATCAGCTCAACTCACACAGTTCTTCCCTCTCCTTTGTTTCATGATCATCTTTTTCTCCACACTCTCCAGCTGTATGAGAAATTTTCCAGGAATCATCAACCCCATTTGTTACTGAAGACATCTCTATGATGCTGTGTGGGTAACACAGGATGTGAATGCAGCCAGTTCTACATGTGGCTGCTAATGGGGCTCCTGGGCAGCTATTTTAAAGAGCTCTTGCAGAGGAGCCATGTTGGGCAGTGTTGGAGAGAATAGGATAATGTGATAAATTTGTGTCAGGATACAGAGCTGACCTTTTTGTTCTGGGGGAACAGGATCCCAGCAGCTGTGCTGAACATAGTGAAAAACATTTGTATTTCTCATTAACACCTCAAATGACAAAAGCTTGAATTAAATTATTTTCCCAGGCTGCTTTTCCTCACTTTGGAAATGCTATTATTTGTTTTCAGGATTTAGGATATAAATCTTATTTCCATTAAACAGGCATTTCAGTTTTACTTGGAACATAACCAGTTGCTAATCCAGAAACACTTTGGCCTCCAAGCTTAATACATGTGATACAGTTCATAAACAATAATAATATTCCTAGCTTAGTTTTGTTTGAATTCCTTCCTACAGTGAGATGCCTGCTGCTCTTAGGCCAATCTGGGAATTGATGCAATAGAAAGATTCAAATTCCTGAGAGCAAAATAAGCCCACTAGAAAAGGAAACTGTCCATAAAGTCTCAATAAATATTCAGTGAATTCATTTCATGCCTAAACGAATTTTAGGGGGAAAAAAGTGCCTACAGGGATGTCTGTATAAGCTGCTTTTTAAATGCCAGCTTCACAATAAATCAAGTCTGTGCTAAAATAAAATAACAATTGCCTACTTCAAACTACTAGATTATATGATAAATCTCAGGTATTAACCTTGGATTTATGTTGCAAGACTTACAAAATCACTTGGAAAAATAAAAAAGGCAAAACTGAGATGAAAGATGTGCAGGAAAAAGTGCAAAAACCCTCACATCACTCAAAGGAACCAATGTTACTTTTCACAATACCAAATAGGAGACATTTTAATTTACAGAGGCATGGTTTGGATTAATTAATATTTCCTTCAGTATCTGAATTAAAAGAAGGCACATCTTGCTCCTTCCTGACCTCTTCCTCTCTTACTTACATTTACATACAGTTACATGTATTTATATAGTTTATATACATATATATTTAGAAAAATTACTCAAGAACAATAATACTGATCAGCCTTTGTTTAAAAGTAATACTGTATATACATGGGGTAATTCTTTAGAGCAAATGTTTAACAAAACTCTTAAAAGTACCTATTATTCTCCAAGGTACCTGTATTTATAATTAAAATCATGATTATTATTCTTTTTGTTGGAGTCAATGCTGACAGCTGCTGAAAAATCTGTGGAAAAGAAAGATATTATTCAACTCTATTTTCCCCAAGGCTGCAGCACAGTTCCGAACTTTTCTTTGAAAAAGAGGTTTTAGTGGCCTCAATAAACAACATGTTTAGTGGGTTTGGCTTAAAAACTAACTGCTTCCTAAAGTAGTTCTTGTGTCCCCTTCCTGTATTTAACATCTCTGCAGAGAATAAGAACACTGAGAAAGAGAAAAGCAAGGTTTCTCCTCTGTAAACAGCAGAACAAAGAGAGCTGAAGTTTTCTGGTATTGGTCCCTTAGGGTTGGATTCTCTAGTGGCTAATAAGGCGGAAAGAACAAAAAAAAAATTAAAAAAGCAAACAAAAAAAGTCCTCTGTGCAGCTGAGGCACTCACAATCATTGCCTTCAGCATAGATCCTCCAGTGTCTAAAGCAGGCACAGCTATATTTGCAGCTTCCCCTTGAAGAGGAAACAACCTCCTCATTTCTTCCTACTCAGCCACTTTCACAAAACCCACAGGATCTTCATACCTTCTACAGTTCTGTGAAATGTCCTGAAGAACCCTAGAGAAGCAAACAATTGCTCTTGGTGAAGAGCTGAGTGAGAAGCTGTGGGGATGAGCACCATCTCTTAGCTGCTAGAAGCCAAGGCAGCTGTGAATTCCTTACCAAAACAGACTGGCAGGAGAATGAGCTAACTCAGTTACAGTTGGGAAAGGCAGCCACAGCAGCACACACCAAAAGCCTCCATTACTAAGTGTAGTTGGCACCAGATTTTACACAGGGTTTTGAAGAGATGGCAATTTTTGTAGGAAAATAAACTTATTAAAATTTGGAAGCTGTTCCTAGAAACATTTTGTAAACTAAAAGCTTCCTCCAATTGTGGTTTTTGCTATGTTGATCTTCCAAAAATGATGCTCTCTCTTGCCCATTGGTTAAATAGTTTTTGGCCACATTCTGCCACTGTAGTAAACCCAAGCAACTGGAAAGAAAATGGAGGAAAAGAACCAGACAAAAAACTCAACAAACCCTCAAGAATGTACAAAGGCAAAATATGTAGGAAATTTTGACTACTCACCAAATTGGTTATTTCTGCAATGTCTCAATGACCGAACAGTATCTGCAATCATGTGCTGCAAAGACAAAATAATAAACATCACTGCAAAGACCCAGGACAGATTCTGTTGTTAGAAATGCCTGAAAAATCTCCTTGCCCTACACTGTGCAGCAAAAAACAATTGTAGTAAGGTAGAAAACTAAGAGAGCAGGAGAAACTTTGCTCTTTTTCTTAGTGATACCTGTATCACATTTGATGAAACAGGGTTAGTCTAGTTGTCTTATTGATATCAGACAGATTAAATGAGAACAACTCCCTAGGAACCCATGGAAAGTGGTAATGAAAAATAACCAAACAATTGCTCATTTTTCTTTTGGTGACTTTTATTAAACTGAAAGCCTACAGCAATGAAAGCCTGTGTACTGGGTGAGTGCTTCAACCCCAGCTTTAGTGCATTATCTAAGGTATTGTGTAGTCTGCAGCCTCTCCTCCCGTCCCCACATTTGTATAATTGGACTGTAAGCCTCTTTGTGGCACAGACTACACCCCTTAGTGTACACTTGTGTAGTGCCTACCACACTCAGGCAACCACTACGAGCCAGGCAGTCCTTGCAACCTAACCAGTACAAAAAAAAAAAAAAAAAAAAGAGCCCATAGCCTAAACGCTGCAGAGCAAGCACCCTGACACCTCCACACGTATGTACCAAGTAAAACTGTCCTGGAGGTATGCTATTTTAACAAAAGCTAGTGCTTACAAGGATACTGGATGTTCACTTACATTAAGCAGAGGAAACAAAAGGTTTAAATTCAGTTTCTCCATTCAGGCTCAGGTCATCAATTTATACAAAAATTTGGATTATTCACTACAAATCAGTAGAGGGATTTATTTTCACTACATACTACCCATAAAGTTCTTAAGCCATTACTTTTTTAAAGTTTTACTGTTTCTGTTTCTGAGGCAGTTCCTCTCCAAATCTACTAAGTAATGGAAGCAAACTGCCGTTAGCAGGAATGATCTGAAAGCTCATGCAAACAGCTGATGCTAATTTCCTATCTTCCTCAAAAATTATTAAAGGTGCAAAGGATTAACTGTCTTGAACAGAGTATGTTTAAGACCAGAATGAGGCAGAAAAACTCATCTCTCAACATCCTGTGAGTGGCTTACAAGGCTCCTCCACAGAAGCTTATCACGAGAGTGCATTTAATGGTAACTTCATATTTCTTTCATCAGTAAATCAAAATAATTTTTCTTGTTACCCGCTGTGCTTCATTTGCCATGAAATTATACAATCTCTGGTGCTGATGTCCTTGCACTGATTATAATGAAGTTCTAATGAGATGATCTAGATTTCACGATCAATAATGTGAGTACTGGCAGCACTAAAACTTCCACCAGTGCTGCTACCGTCATGTTTTTCAGCCAATGCCCTCTGCATTTGGAATTTAGAAGTCAGAGAGACCCACACATCACACATACTGTGACTCTTGACTGTCTCTCCTTTGTAGTCAGTCACTGTGAGGATTTATCCCAAGACTGGACTTTGAAGGCAAAGCTCTGGTAAGGGAATATAATCTTTTTGTGCACATTTAAAGCAGAATCCCAAATCCTCTGGCTTTAGTACCCTAATTACACATTTCTCTCTGGTTTCAATTCTCTGGGATCCAAAAGTAATGCAGAAAAGTCAGCCCATGTATCTGAAGAGCAAATACTATCTTCTGACTGCTTGAACAGGTGCTTGCATACTCGTTAGTGTGACGAGTAATGCACATTTCTTGTAGCTTTTCAGCCTACCAGCTGCCCAGGATCATTAGCATTCCTTACTGAGGACAGCAGAGCCTCAGGCTTGGGGTTGCAGAGATATCTGGGGCTGTAGGTTGAGAACCCAGAGCTGCACAATACACAGTCCTTACAGCTGAAGGCTCCAGGTAAAGCAGGTGTTATTGAAAATGGTAATGGCCATTGACCTGTAATAGAGTTTACTGGAGTGTGGCTAAGACATGTCATTGCTAAGACATAGCTGATGGCTGGAGAGAAAAATCTGAAGAAGTCACATTTCAGTGAAACAGCTAAGAACATACCATGGAAATACCTTGAGATGTGACCATGTAAAACTGTGTTTTCATTTATTCCTTCAGATTTAGTTGAAGAAGTAGGTATGATACTAAATATTGATCTAACACTGTAATAGGCTAGACTTTACCCATATTGCAGTTAAATACACCACTGCAATCCCTTCACCTTTGCTAAAGCTAGGTAACATTCCTGAGACAAAAGATCACTTATTTTTCTTATCTTTGCAAATTTCCTTCTTTACATTTTGAATTAACTTTCTATCCACTGCTACAATTTCATGTCAAATCAAATTCAGTCATGGTAGGATTGCTGAGTTCTAAGAATATAAAATAAGCAGGGATTATAGGGAGAAAGAAGATCTTTTATTAAAGAAACTAATATAGCTGAAAAAATAATGGTTCAGACTGGCAAGTCCTCCTTTAGGTGAGATGTTTAATGCAGAAATGAAATATTTCAAAATAGTGATCCAAACGAAGACACAAGAAATCACCTTTGCTTTGAAATTCATAAGTGGAAATTCTAGTCATTTATGACAGTGAGTAAGTTCCTTTCCCAAAGCAGTAATCTGCTATGGTAGAATAATTCTTTTCTTCTTCTTCTGCAACAGCAAATATGCAGGTGAGGTTCAGTGGCTTGATCCAAATCAACTAGGAGTCAATGTCAATCTTAATTTTCCTCTGCAAAAGCCAGAAAGTGCTCAGCACTTCAGTGTCATGTACAGAACAGCAAGGAGGACATTTTTCTTTGGGACAAAGCCCTTATAATTAGAAAAGAAACATGGACTGATGAATACGTGATCACGTGTAATGCATCTTGTGAGTTCATGGCCATTGACTAAATCCCTTAACATCCAACTGAGCCAGGGTAATACCAGTGTGCAGCCTGAGTTTCCACTACACTGATATTCAAATCTCTCCTAAGCCCCCACTTCCTAAGCTTGCACTACTGCCTGCATTCATATGTACAGGGTTGCATGAGACAGCATGTTTCTGAGAGCGTGATCTGAATGATAATTGAGAGGAAACGTCAATCTGAACAACCCTCACCCCACAACCATCACCTCAGCCTCTCCCCCCCTGCCATTTAAAATGCCCATTATCCATTTGAATGGAAAAGGTGAGATCCTGGCTCACTGAAGTCAATTAGCAAAGCTCCCACTGCCTCTGGGGACACAATGGAGAGAGAAAGGAAAGGGATTCTTACCCGGGAAGCCCAGCTTGTGTATGTTATAAACATATACACGATTGCACAAATGAACACAGCCTGCTAAGACTGGACAAGAATTAGATCCTAAATATTCACTAAATAAATATATGGGCCAGTGGGGGGATTTTAATAACGATCATGGTGCATCAAGGGCTAGTTTAATTTACATGTTAATTGGATGTACTTCCAAGAGGCAATGAAGAAGAACATGCTAATGAGTTTTATGAAAACACCTAAAGGTCAAACAGTTAATGGAGTTGGGACAAGAAAAACCTTTCATTAAATGCAAATCAGTATTCTTGTAAACTCTGCAACAAGAAAAGGTACAGAAATCAAACAGAAAACACGAATAAAAGGAGCTCAGGTTCAAAAGCCAGAGTCTATATCTGCTTGCAAGTTGAAGGACAACATATATTACAATAGAATGTGAAAATAAGTTCAACATCTGGTTCATGAATAACTCTGTGGTTGTGGGTTCATTCCCAAACGAGTATGAACACATGGAGAAAATAGTTGGGCACAATTCACCAACCACAGCCATCTGGACTAACAGTCCCACAGCACACCTGGACAATTGCAAAGAACATTTTGGTTTCTTGGTCAAATACTACAGGCCAACAAACAACAACGACAAAAAGTCAAAAAACAAACAAACAAATTCCAAGCTTCTCTACTCCACCACTGTACAGATATATAGACTTTGGCTTTCAGCACCATAGAATCACAGAATAAGCAGAGTTGGAAGGAATCCACAAGGATCACCGTGTCCAATTCCTGGCCCTGCACAGCACCATCCCCAAGAGTCACACTATGTGCCTGAGAGCACGGTCCAAACTCTTCTTGAACTCAAACTCAGGCTTGGTACTGTGACCATTTCCCTGTGGGAGCCCATTCCAGTGCCCAGCCATCCTCTGGGTGAAGAACTTTTCCCTGATATCCAACCTAAACCTTCTCTGACACAACTCCAGGCCATTCCCCTGGGTCCTGTCACTGGTCACCATAAAGCAGAGATCAGTGCCTGCCCCTCCTCCTCCCCTCAGGAGGAAGTTGTAGACTGTGATGAGCTCTTCTCTAGGTTGAACAGACCAAGTGACCTTATGAAAATATTATCAAAGAAAACCTCCCAAACCAAACCAACCAGCCAAAAACCAAAAAACAAAAACCAAGCAAACCACCAAAAGCGAACACAAACTAAGCAACTCCAACCTCTCTCAGTAATACCATAGCAGAGAAGATGTCATATGATGCCTAGAGTGAATGAGACCAAAAATTCATCATCATCAAGTGCCCTTATGCATAAAAGCTGCAATAGTGATATTGACAGTTTAATTTGTATTTCAGGCATTATTTTCTTCCTCATTTAACAGAGATCGAAAAGTTTCACTTTCGTTTAAGATCCCTAAAATTACAATAGCACTGGCAAGTGATAAACTAGAGGAATCCTTCCTTAAGTGATAAACTAAAGAAACATTTAGAGGGAAAAAAAAAAGGAAACATAATCCAGAGAAAGCTGAAGCAGACAACTTAACTCATAAGAAGGGAATTGATCTCACCAGGTATAAATTAAGAGTGGACTGTGTGATGATGGACATTATTGGTTTAGCCATTTTACACAGAAGTAGAGGAGGAAGGAATGAGAAGAGAGAGGAGCAAAGGAAAAGGATGGGGAAAGAGACTTGGCTGTTTCATCCTGCCTGCTCTTTTTTACCCCTCTTTATTTCTTCATGGTTCAGCCAGAAGAAAACCTTAGTCTTACAAGATAAGGAAAGCAAAGGGAAGAAGAGAACATGAATGTTTTGAAAAACAGGAAGGACAAAATTAGCTTACCAGCTTTTCAAAATTAACAAGGTTATCCAGAAACGTTTTATTTCCTTCATGGATGAATGTTACATCTGGGGGGAAAAAAAGTGAAAAGAAAAACAATTACTATTCACAACCTCTTTTTAAATGCAAATAAATAAAATTATTAAACAGAAAAAAAAAATGCCCATTAAGGACTGACACAGTATCTTGTAACAGTGAAACAAAAGCCTGGTCTAATGACAACATGCTGAGATTATTAGATAACAACATTTACATTTTGTTAAGAAGAGTATTTTTAAGTGGGGGCAAGGATTTCTTATTAAACCTGATCTGTGCTTCTTCTGGGATGCACAATATACAGAGGATGGCTGGGAGCAGGAGAGGGCATCCAGGCATCCATGTCTGCATGGCATGTCTGCTCTCCACACCCTGCAGCACCAATCCAGACATTCTGCCCATGGCTGTGCCCAGGCTGGGACAGGTCTGTCCCTGAGCCCAGAGCTCCCTCCACGGGGCAGAGCTACCAGATGCTGGAGCTGGCTCTGACACCCCTTCATCTCCCTCTGTGGGACAAATGACTGTGAAGTCTTCCCCAAAGACAAGGGCTACAGCAGTGGACAGCCAGGGAGGTTAAACACAAGACACCAAAGTGAAGTACAAAGCCTTGAAATAAGCATCATGGCTAGGGAAAAACACTTTTATGTGGTGTTGTTGGAGGGAATTTGCAAAGGCAACAAAAAGGTCAGAGGAAAAGGAAAAGGTCTATATTTGGCTCCAGGAAGAGAACTGAACACAGTGTAATGAACTGGAGGGAGGGAGTATCAGGCAAAATAAATGTTGCCAAGTTAAGATTACAATTAAAACAGTAGCTCAAGGCCATTTTCTCTGTTTTTTAATGTGTATTAGGTCAGAAGTGAGACCTGTCTTGGACATAAAGTACCGAGAATATGAATAGATTCCCTGTGGGAGTGGAAGCTCTGACTTCAGTAGTGCACCCTCCAGGTCACTGAAACCACCGGCAGGAGCACCACAGCCATGCCCCCTTCAGCTCTCTCCTGCATGTGAGAGTACCCAGGACATCCCTGAGGAGAAAATGCTACAGGAATGAGATGGCACTCCAATGCCATTGCTCCTTTAAAGTCACAGCTGTGTATGCCAGTGGGAGAATGGCACACAGCAAATGGGACAAGTCTCCCTCTCAGCAGAGGGGTCAGCCTCCAGTCGAACTGTACACCTCAGCATTTCTCCTGTCCTCACCTCTAGGACTCCCTCTAATACCCACAGGGACCCCACAGTTTTGGGGGATTTCAGGAGTGGAAAGCTGCAGAGAAGCTTTGTCACACACAGCCCTCCAACCACCTCCACTTCACCTCCCTCAAAACAGCCAACCTGATTAATTTCCTTGGGTTTCAAAGGCTCACTCTGTGCCTGAGGGGCATTTTGTAATTGCTTGGAATTGAAATGCTAAACTGCTTCAAATGCTGGTGGAAACCCGGGGTGGGACTCTTATGGGGGGTGATGAAGAGCTCCTGTGCCCCTAGGGTGGATGGGCTGGGACAGACAAGATGCCAGCCTGGACATGCAGAAAGAACGGCACACACTGCCAAAACCTCCAGCACCTCTCCTATCCCTGGGCTGCATCCTAAAAAAGCAGAGGGAAACGAGGGAGCATGACCCTCTGCACCTCCTCTCCTGGACTGCTTTGGGGCACCCGGGGAAAGGGACACAGAAAGGACACGACTTCAGGACACAGGCAGGACTGGTGTCTATATCACTGCAGTTAAAAACTGTCCATCACTCCTAATGAAAAACCTATACTGGAAGCAGAAATTTCCACACAGCTTTTTAAGTCATTGACAGCAATGTGTATATCTCTGAGGGCAGAAGGAACAGAAATTTGCTTTGCAGCCAACAACTAAGAGTCTAGATAAATTCAGTGGAGCAGAAAATTGCATCTGAACTAGGTTATAAGGGTATATCACAGTATTTTATTACACATTTGAAAAATCTGCCTGGTTTTCAAAAGCTGTGTCTGTGCACTGTGAGAGCTCTGCATTTAAATTTAATTAACTTTTAAAAGGACACTCTGAAGTTATTTTTCATAATTTAGGATTTTTCATTTTTTAATTGAAACTACTTTTGTTCCTATTGTGATGAAATACAGCAATTTGCTGAGTTATTAATGATTTCTATGTTACCCATTCCTATTTTACTAGTCTTGGAAATGACTTTAATACAAATATACTTGATATGGAATAAATTCCATTGCACTGTGCAATACTTTGGGAATTACAAACCTTGGCAACATCTCCTTATGAACCACTTTATTGGAGGACATTACTGCATTAATTTCAAAATCTTCTTGCTATCTCCAATACAAGTTGAAGACACAAATGCTGTCTAGGTGCATGTTCTTATAGACCATATTGTAATGCTGTGCCAGTGTTATTGCTACAAGTGACTTATGTTTGCTGCCTTTGTTTGCAGGCAAGACATACTCCAGAACACTTTAAAAAATATTGATTTTGAAGCTTGGATAATTGTATCCATCTGGATTAATGCAAACTCCTTTGATGTGTGCAAAGAGGGGAAGTGTCTGGTGGCTCCCAAACTGTCACCAACTGATCTGGAGAACTGCCTTCAAACATTTCACAGCAGCATAAGCAGGTTGGAAAAAACAGCCTAAAGAGAACACTTTCAGAATACAGGAATAAACAAATGAATTTGCCATGTTCAAAGCCTAGGCAATTAATAATTAATGACTCCAAGACAATGGAATATTTGAAATACTTGCCACTTAATTAGCTGCCCAGCTCATTGCATTAGCAAGTAGTTGTACTTTATTTTAAGACTTTTTTTTTTTTTTAATGATTTTAGGTAGTAGGATTTTATTCATCTCTTTCAGACCTATAAGAGACTTGGAAATTCCCTCCTCTCAGGACAGGCAGACAGGGCAGGTTTTGCTTTCAGGGTGGCACCAGGGCAGGTTCATCCCAGCAAAGCAGGGAGGCATCACGCAACAGGCATCACAGAGGAGCAGTGAGACCAAGGCTACTGCTTCAGGGGCTTGCAGGGTCACACTTCTCCACTGAAGAGGATGTGGCCAAAGCAAAAGCACACAGCTCTATCCACACTTGACAGGACAGTATGAAGTTTAAAGACCTGTGTGAAAACTGGCATCTTCCCCCACCTTAAAAAGAAGCTGTTTATCATCTAGAGCAAGTGTTACCTTGTCAATACCACTATATCTGTCACATACTCATCTTAAGAGCATCTGAAGGAAAAATCACCTTACACTTACTTTAATTAACAGTGAAGAGCAGCCAAGCTTTAACATTACCTTTCAGAAGTAAGGGCATGAAGGGGATTTTCGGAGATTTCATTTTCTTGAATGCATCTCTGTAAGCTTTGTGATTCAGAGAAGGATCCTACAAAACCATTTGAGTAATAGACAGAAAAATCAATAGGCTATAAAAAGAGCAATTCTAAATCCATTATAGGCTTGTGATCTGAACATGATTTAGATATAAAAGGTTTCTTTGGGATGCAAGGTAGCTCAAGGTTTTCTAAGCTAGCTGACATGCTAAACTGAACAGGAAACATAAACAGTGAAAGAAACAAAAGCAATTACATTCCTCTAGATGAAGCAGTGCTAAATTGAGAGGAAGCTGCAGAATAGATTCACTTGGACTGCTCTGTTAATTTCCCCACAAATTTCTATTAGGAAAATCTCTTACTATGTAGCACAAAACGTATCCCCAAATGTATTGTTGATTAATTTCTTCTCAAAAAACCCAAAACCAACATCACCAAACAGCTACAACAAATCCTAATAAAAACTGCTTTAAGATCCACAGAGCACACTGGAGACTTTCAAAGATAAAAAGGGAGTATGTATCAGCAGCATTGTGTAGGCAATTCAAGAAGTTATCTCAATTTCCATCACAAACATTTTTGTACACCAGCTCATACAGAATCTTTAAAACACATTCATTTATAAAGAACTCCAAGTACAGAAGCATTACAGCCAGTAAAGGCTGGATCTCCTGTTCACTGTGCCAGGCAGTGATCTTACCATACACCCACTTCCATGACAGCCAGAGGAAACGTTTGTTTATTCTGCCTTGATAATGCTGACAAACACCTTCAAGCTTCAGATTTTGACATTTGTTTTTTAAAACGTGAGCTGGTCTCTTTTTCTCCAGATCTGCAGCATATTGCTTCAGATGAAGGCTGATTAGCTATCAGGGCAAAAGAACAGCTCCCAAATTGATACCACGTTTGCCTCTCTGCCCTTCCTCCCTCTGCCAGGAACAGAGCATCTTTCCTTTTCATGTTTGCAGACCACCTCAGAGCTCTGGAGAGCCATTTGGCCTTCAGCAAATCATGGATCTGACATGACAGACCAGGTCCAGACAACAACAGGAAGACTCCAAATAAATTAGGAAGAAGGAAGGCAGGTAAAGCTAGCAATGCTCTTCTGCTGTCAACATCATACTTACCGTCAAACTTTCAAGTTCAGTGAAAAGTTTCTTGAACTTCCCAGGAATTTTCTGAAGTGTGGAAAACAAAGAGGGAAAAAAAAAAAAAAAAAAAAAAAAAAAGACAGAAAATTTGATTCAGAAAAATGCTGAAGCATTTTTTTCCATGAGACTGCTCTGGATGCCTGCTGAAAGCACCAACACACACTTAACTCTGGCTCCTCAGCTCCCAGGGCCATAATTCCAGACCATGTTCAGTGCAATGCCAGCATGGCACCGGGCCCTGCAGCCTCATCTTGGGGACCTGCATCCTTCTTTTATTGAAACTGCTTGTTAACAGCTGGGTTCATTTTCTTCCCCAGCTTCTGTGACTAAATAACCATATCAAGCTAGAAGCAGTAACACAGGCTGAGAATTCAGAAACTGATCACATCCATGTTAAATCATTTGTTGTAATCAATGTTCCCCCAGAACATGGGTTCTAGAAACCAACAGGTGTCACACTCAGTGCTGTTTGATACATCATGCCACTGCTGATCAGGGTGAACTCTGGCAGTACTGGTGCCAAAGTGAGACATTTCTTTAATAAACTGACTACTCTGCTGCTGGTATCTGATCCTAATCCCACAGAGAGCTGCATTAAATACTTTCAAAGGGAGTCCAAGCACAAAATACTGTCTTGCCCCTCATGCCAGCACCTGCTCTACTCCAGAAGCATCCACTTTCTTTGTCTCTACGATGCTTTAATGGATTCACATTACTACACTCAAAGCAATTGTTTTGCAATTTAAATTTTCATGCTGGTATTTCAGACTTGAAGAATGGTGTGTGGACCTTAAAGCCTGACTATTTTTTCCAGCCATAGTAATTAGTCTAGTAAAAGAGATCCCCTCTTAGTACAAATCCTGTCTTGTCTTTGTCCTTAGATCCTGACAGCCACAGTGACACTCCAAGAGAAAAGAGATTTAGAACAATTAGATTAAGTGGATGTATACGATTAAAATGCTAAAATGATTGAACATGGAACTGCAATTGCATGGTTTTTTCTGTCTTAAATCAGGGAAAGTGAGGCTCATTAAAACACTGGATAGGAAAAGAAAGTAGAATATGCTTGGGAGCATACTACTTGTTTAAGAAATCAAGTGCAGAGCCAATATGATTTAGCATCTAAATGGCTGCTTAAATTTAGGTTGTTTCATTTACATGTGTAAGTAATTATAATTAATTTAAAAACATTGCTCTACTTTCTAGAAGTTACATTACTAATGCAAATAACCTCCTGCTCTTGAAATTTCCAGTGCAATGAAGTCTTACAAATAAAATAAAAAAAAAAAGGAAGGATGTGACTTGATAAATATTTTACACACAGAAACGTGACATATCTACAGCGGTACATATGCAGATGCACTCTTTGTTCCGACAAGCAACATATTCTGCTCTTCCTGAGAGAAGTCCACCGGCAGCACATGATCTCCAGAGGCCTCAGCACAGAGCAGAGTTCTGTGTGTCTCTCTGCAGGAGAGATCTCTATCATTGCCTGTGAGACCATACTTGGTCTCTTCCACTCTCCTACCAAAGCCCAGAGAAATGGAATAAAGACAACTTAGGAGGAAGCCAGGGCAAAGGTTCCCCAGAGAGGTGTTTTAGAGACATCAGAGGCGAGGGGTTTCTGTATCATTGTCCTCAGATATTCAGTTTTCTCTAAAACTTTTACTTTATCTCTTATTTCAGTCAGCTCTTCCTTGCCTATCTGAGTCCCTGTAAATGCCACTGTCCTTGTTTCTCTGTGTCAAAGCCTCAGACACACCTGATGGTTCCATAGGCATGATTTCAGCTAAGGGGGCAGACTTTGCTCTGGACTGTCTCACAGGTTTGTAAGTCTTGAATGGCCCTTTGGTCCCAGCTGCTGGTGCTCAAGCATGTCTCCAAGGCAGGAGATCACAGCCTTTTTCTGTCACTTTGTGTTAGACTGATGTTTTTGGAGTACTGCCCAGCTGTGCTGCTAAGGGCATGAAGGAGGGATAAGGCTCAATGACTTCTTCCCCAATATTTGGTTCATCAGCAGACACAGTAAACTCGCAGATACTGTAACTCAGTGTGGATACTGTGACTCAATATGGATGTCACTCGGATGGAAACAAGAAATCCACAACAGAATGAGCATAGACCCCAGTGGGACCCTCCCTTAGACACACTCAGGCTCTGTGTAGAAACCAGTAGGTTTTAAAGCAAATAATCTCCACTGCCCAGTATGCTCCTTATTCATGGCTAATTTCCTAACTTTGTTATTCAAGATGAGCAGCTGTAAAAAAGAAAAAAAAAACACCAACTGATGAAAGACAAATAGAGGTTTATTTCTACTTTGTTGTTTTGACTACTTAAATTATTCTATAGTAACATATTGCTTGTTTGGAGCCACCTTTGCAAGACTTTCTGTTCTGACATCTACTTCAAATGCTAGAATAATTTGTTAGATCTTCATGCTTTGTTCTTATTTAAAACTCTGAAAGGACACATTAAGTTGTGGGGGCTTTTTTTAATACCTGTGTATCTAAGGTCTCAGGTCACAAAGAATTTTCTCCACTAACACTCCCTCCATGTTTGATTTCAGCATGAAAAAACAATAATCAGAAAGAAAAGGTAATTCACAGCCTTTGTGTGAAATGGTTTTGACTGTGTCTGAAAGATATAAAGAGGTGTCTTACCTCCCAGGTTTGAGACAGCCGGCTGACAGATGCAGTGTTGAGACCCATAACAATTGCAAAGAATGAATTCAGATTTCTTTGGGCTTTACAGCTGAGGAATAAAAAAATGATTTTTTTTTTGTACTCAGAATCAGCAATAAATGGAATGCACACGTATCCTAGGTTACTGAGTCTCATTTCAACCCTCAGCACTAACATACAATCATCTTCCATATAATGAACTCATTAAATGTCCTCTCATAACCACCTGCAGTCTAGGTGATGGGGTCTCTAAGAAGTTTTTAGAAAACGTTCTACTATCTCATCAACCCTGTTGTTGGCAGGTTATTTTTTTTCCCTTTGCTGTCAAAAGTAATTTTCCCTTTTCAATGTTCGAGTTACTCCCAACTGTCCTTTACCATACAGAATAATTCCTTGACCTCTATTCTGTTGTATAATAAATATTTTCATCTTCTTTTCTATAAATTGTACAGCATAGGTTCCTTCAATTTCTCTCTGTGGTTGTGGTCTGGAAACTGCTTTTCCATGTTGTTATTATCCTTCACTAAATTCTTTGTGATTTTTTTTAACTCATATTTAACTTTTATTTCCTTCACTACTTTCTCATGTAGTCAGACAGTAGGGAGGGAAGAAGAAATACAATTACTGTTCTACGTTCCTAAGAAGCATAAAACAAACAGCAAATTATTTATTTGGAAAAGCAGCACATTTTGTCCTTTCTTTTAATTTGTCATCTATTATCACCCAAGGACCTCTGTCACAATGCTGTTCTTTACAATTATGCATTTATTTCTTCAGCTCAGTATTAGCATTCTGTAGCTGAACTACTTGGCATCTATCTAAATTAAATCTTATCCTACTGTTGTTTGCACATGCCACTAGACTCCTTAGATAATTCTTTTTTTTTTTTTTTTTTTTTTTTCCTATCCTCCAATGTATTTGCAATCACTCATCATTTTTATTGTCTGGAAATCTGGTTAGTATTCAATTTACATATGCCTGTAAACCAGTTGCAGCTAGTACTGGTTCCAGTACACGTCCTGATGGAATTTGCTCAATACCTCTATTTTTTGACATTTTACAGTATACCATCAGACCATGCTTATTTCTACTCCATTTTCTAGTTCATTAGGAAACTTGAAATCCTAAAATACTGAGTCCTTTTAAAACAAAAATATTGCCCCGTTTCTCACAGATTTTTGGAGACCATACAAATATATGGGTGCATTTGTGTGAGAGAGTGTGAATCCTCTTTTAAGATAATTTTAAATATGAATGAATCCACTGGCTTCACTGGGATTCATCATCAAGGAAAAGTACATGCCAAGGCCTTAGCCTGGAAAATGGCCAGAGCTTGTTACAAGTTTTATAAAGCCTGCCCTTATCACTGTGAACTATCTTGAGACAGTGTATTTCTCACTTCACTTCAGCTGTCTTCAAGTTAATCCTAACTTTGTTGCTAGATTCCTTTTATCATTAAAGCCAGGCAGCTCCCAAAGGTAACTCACTCCAAAACAAGGAAGGTGTCCAACAGAGAGTGCACAAGCTGTCTGTTGGGTGGGCCACTCCTCACAGCAAGCTGTAGAGAGAAGGGAAGTCTCTCACAGTCAGCCACTGCTTGCTTGGGGAGCAAAAAGGCTGCTCTTGTAATCTGTTTGTTTTAACCTTACACTGACTTGTTTCTTTAACTCCCCAGGATATTAATTTCTAATAATATGCTGATTAATTTTATTGAACCACTTGTTTTTTCTTTTAGATTGCTCATCAACAGAAGTGTATAGATTTGTTTTTCAAAAACTCTTTCTCTTCTGTGTACTGACACACTTGTGTAAAATGCTTTTGTTTTCTTCAGGTATTAGTCAACAGCACAGCACACAGATGATGAACGTGAAATCCTAGTCCTGGTGCTTTCCTGACCAGAGGAAAATCACAGACAAAGATTCATGGCTGAATCTGTGAGCAGAGAACAGGGAGCAGCCAGAGCTGTTTGTAGTTCCCTACCTCTCTGCCTTGGTCATAAACAAAACAGGAGGGCTGCTTGGCTTATCTCACGATGAGAGTCCTGTACAGCTTAGCACACCATCCTTCCACCCTAATTGTCCCTCTGTCATCAACTCTCCCAGAACTGATGAGATACAGTGGTGTGTTCATTTACAAAAGCAGCTTTTACGATGAAAAAAAAATCCTGTGAAAACTACACACTTGCTTATTTTATCACCTACATTCTCCAGTCACAGATGCTTCTGCAATACACTGGGAGAGCCTGTCCACTGACAACTGCATTTAGTCTCCATAACTTTGGCTTTTCACTTAGCAGAATGGAGTCAATAAAAATAGAGCAACACTTTAGTCTGGTAACAAATATATTCTTATTCATGTAGGACTGACACAAAACCTTTCCTGGGATGCAAATTAATGCTGCACTGGTGCAAGCAAGGCACATAGAACCAACCCCCTTTTGGCCATTGATAAGGCAGAAAATGAACAACATATTACTGGATATCACACAACTTGCAAACTAAATCAGATCACATTTATAAGTTACACTAGATTAGATTAGAAGAATTAATTTCTCTAAAGGCACTGCTTCAGCAGAGAACAGTCCTTTCTATGTAAGTGCCTTGCAAATTAAATCAGCCCAGTCGATGAAGGGAACAATTTATACATTTTCCATGAGCATGCATATTCAAATATTGCAGAAGACCACCAAGTGGAGAGAGAGGTGAGGAGGATGATTGCACATACTTAAATTGCTCCATTTCCTTGGTTACTAAGACAAAGAGTGATTACAGAGAAATCTCTGTGTATAGTATATATTTGTATTCTGTTGCAAGACATAGAATAAAAGCCAGTAACAGTGAAAGAGTACACTGTCAAATCTAACATATGAAAAAGCCTACCCCTCCAATAAGTAAAAGAATACTCCAGAGAGGACTGCATGGGGCAATGGCTTATTGCAGTATAAGGTTCTTCTCTAGAGGCACAACTTTCAAGTTTATTGGAGTGTTTTGGCTTTTATCTAGACTTGTGTGACTGTTTTGCTGCCAAAATAGTTCTGTCATATGGTCCTCAGGTTATCTCAGCTAAGAAGGAGCTATCTATCTCTCCTTCATCAGCGATGTTGCATCTGACACTGCAGACACACCAGATAAGCTGCCAGGGGAGATCTGAGCAGCACACACTCCACCACGTCTAGTTTTGACCAGGCTCTGCTGTTGTTATCTATGGACTGTTTTATTTAGGTATGTTTACTACCCTATCAAAACACAGGATGACAGATTAGTTTTCTTTCCTTGTTTCTCCACCTACTTCCTGCTAAACAAACCACGTGAATTCAAGGATTTCTGTTGCAACACCAGTAACTTACTGGGCAGCAATCTTGATGAACTTTTTCACTAGCTGTACACGTTTGCAGAGCTGGCTGCAGAGGAGTATTTCGGTGGCAACCCAAAGCTGGACCTCGTTGCATCTTTGAAGCAAAAGACTGAGATTCTCAGTGTTTTCAGCATTGCCCTGTCTGCTGAACGTGAAGTATATCAGCTCTTGCTGCAAGACATTGACAACATCATTAGAGATATAAAAACAATTTAAATATAAATTAACTATAAATTATTTAGAAGCATGTTTTTGAAACCAGGCCTGGTCGCAAAGGGTTATTTTTTCATCATTCATGAGCCAATCACAAATGATTCAGGTTTGGCTTAGCAAAATCTAGAGACTTATTACAGAAGGCAGGTAGACTGGAAATCCTGCAAGATACACTCTTGTTAGAATTCCCAAGGTTCCATATTTGGCGATAGCCAGGTATAAGACATAAACAATCTATTTCTGTATTTTATCACTTCTGTTCCAGTATGAAAAACCAATCATATCAAACCACTGCAGAATTTGAAAAATTTCTATTCAGACTTGTTTCTTTATTAGCCAATTTTTAATAATAGAGGTAAAAATCAAACCAAAATCAAACTTGGCCAGTTTCAAATTTGAAGTGTCTAAACTGAATAAAAAAACCCAAAATGGAAAAAAAAAAACCCGAAAGCATCTGGTGAAAAGCAAGGGAATTTCACTTTCGTTTTCTCAGAAAGCCAACATGCTTTTCAGTAAATGGTATTTTCAAGAGAGATTTTCTACTGTTAACTGTGTGTTTTACTCAGCAACCCAAACCAGAACCTATCAAAGATATTGAAACAACCCAATGGGCCCTGAAGTGCACCATTATCTCATTTAATAAAGCCTGCCCAGTATTTTTCATCTCACTGAAGCCTAACAAGATCAGTAATGTGACCATCTGAATTGCTGAAACTGTGAATTCTTTTGTGGCTAAAGTGATATGAAAGACAGCTATTTGTGGAATCCCGTATTTACTGAAACACTATCAAGTGCATAGGATATTTTGCATATGTAACACATTCACAGAGAGGGTTTTCAGAAAATAATCGGTCTTTTACTCTCTTGAGGCAAACCTCAATGAAACACATCAGGTATACAGGGAACGTATGAGATGCCTGAACACAGGAAAGTTACAAACCTCTGACAATTCTTTTCAGTCTCAGGACTGCAAGATAACTCTTGGACCTGTCACCACTACTGAGAGCTGCCAAATCGTGCTGTCATGACAGTGAACCAAGCACCCAGGAATACCAATGCTCCAAAATGCATCACAATGGCACAGTGCTGCATGACAGTAATATACCTGGGAGTGGATGTGGTGCTTCTTACCTCATGAATTGCATTGAAGAGGCTCCAGTCAAAGTTTGTTAGTTCTAAGGCAAGATCCCAGGTGTTAATTCCCAAAATCCTCACGGATCTTTGCTGCAATTCCTCATTTTCAGAAAACGGGCTCTAAATGAATAGACAACAGCAAACAAATCCTTCAAGAAATGCCACAGGTTCTCCAATGAAACAGCTACTGGACTAAGCTACCAAACAAAGCTGAGCAGGTAATCTTCTCTAAGTGCACTCTGAGGGCTTTTTTTCCCCACTAATCAAAATGAAGGAACTATAACCTATTTAATAAATAGCTTGAAATGGGAAATGGGTCAATAGGATCAATGATTTGCTTTGGAGAGTGAGGCTTTCTCCCTCTCTCATTCTCCCTCTCTCCCTCTTCCAACCTTGAATATAAAACACTGGCCAAGCAGACAGCATAATGAAAATAAAATCCCTCAAACTATCAGAAAATAAAATCTAAATTAAGACATCAGTAAATTTTCTGATATAAAAGAACCCTTCTGAAAACACACTGGATTAAGAATAAATATAACTTGCCCTCCAGTCCACTTTTACAAATAACATAAATCCATACATATTATGATTAATCTATCCCAAATGTAATCAACAAAGAGTAAAACACTGTGGGTCCTGATTCATAGAAGTTATTTAGTATGTTACTGTGGAGTGCTGTGGTACTACTGGTGTTCATGGTCATTTGACATTTCCATTACCGGCTGGGATTTTCAAAGTTTTGCATTTCTCTTGGCTTCTTTAACCTCATCAGTCTGAAACTTGGCACATGAACCATCTGCCAAGATGAAAAATTATTCTTACCAGTTAAGCTATTACTTTGGCGCTATATTTCTGACAGTTAGAGCAAGTTTTGCAATTTTTATTATGTAACGAATGAAACTAGATTGGCTGTCACCTGTCTACACTGGAAACCTCCCCTTAATATTCACATTTTTAGAGATAGCTCCAATGCCAGAGATAATGGGGATGACAAATTACAATGATAGTGGCATGTCAGCACTTCAGGGCACATTGATTCAACAAAATGTAAATAGACATTTCTCATCCTGAGGATGAATGCACAGGTCCTAGAAGTACTGACAACATGTAGAAGTCAGTTGTGATACAGCCCCTGCTCTTTCCTTGAAACATCTGCATAATTAGCAGAAAACTATTGAAACAGCAAAGTGTCTGACTGTGCCTGCCTCCCCGAGGTTTTGGGAAAGCAAAGGGAGAGGGAGTTTGCTATCCTGGTTTCTGAAGACAGAGGGAAGGATGAGAGATCTGCTGTCTCTTGATCCACTGACCGTCCCAGCCCAGCGAGAGGATGGAGAGACCGAGGGGCAGAAGGAAGGGAGGAGGACACACCACCAGTGCTAAACACCAGCTGACCACAGGGCTGCCACAACACAGGGGTCACACTGTGGAACTCATAGGACATCTATTTCCACATGTAGTAATTCTATGGATTTTTCCACCACTTTGTATGCTTATGTATCAGAGAAAATGCTACTGAGGCACAAGGCAGGGTGGGAAGGAAAGAGTCACAAGAGCCCTCAATAATCCTCATCCCATCCATTCTGGTACAAACACAAGCCAGCTTTTCCATGCTGACGTAGATTGAAAGATTTAAACTGCACAGAAGCTTTGGTTTATTTAAAATTGATGAACAAATTCCATTACTGTTCAGTCAAATAACTGCTGTTAATGAAAGATTTTTTTTTTTTTAAGGAATAGAGCAGCTCAGTAAGCTGTACTGAGAAAACAAAAAATAAATTCTGCATTGAAAAAGCCCTCTGAGAGGAATACTAAGGTTTTGATTTGGAGTCAGACAAACAAAAAAATTGGGAAATATACAATACCAATCCTTACCAAAGAATCAGTCAGATCTTTTCGATATACAAACATACGACTGGATGACTCCAAAGATTTTGAGATAGCCAGATCATTTGGTTGTAGCTCATGTTTTTCTGTCAAAACAGGAAAAAAAAAAACACCACAGAAGTTTCAGAACAGGAGTAAAAGCTGTATATGAGAAATAAAGGTAAAATTGTATTTGTAAAGCCATATCAACTTCTTAGAAGGTAACTAAACATCAAATTCAGTCTTTGTGGGGACCCATCATCTCCATCCCGCTCAGGCAAGAAAAAGGCAAGCTCTCTTTGATGCTTTTAAACTGCACTTCACATAGAACAGCAAGAAGCCCTGAAATCACCTGGTCTAGCCTCCTATACCTTATAGAACACTTAATTTCAACCCAGTGTATCTAGAATAAATGAGGTGACTTTTGTTAGAGCAGAGAGTCTCAGCCTCCAGAGACTGAGCTATTGTGTGTCACTGGAAACAAAACCAGGGGTGGAGATTAAATTAGTAGACACAGCCATTTAACAGGGAAAGAAGTTTAAAGGATACCTACACCATGAAATTCACCCCACAGAGCAGAGCTGAGTAGTCCTTTGTAGCACAGTACTTACAGTAATTCTTGTAGATCTAGAATAATTAATTTAGCAAATATCTGAATAAAAGAGCAGGTAGCGAAGTAAAAGGACTTTTTTTTTCCTCCACTCCAGATTACTGGTTCAGCTCTGCAGAATCTTGAACGAACTAGAGAAATGTGGGGGAAAAATACAGCAAAACTCCAAACACAGCTTTAAAACTGCCCTGCAAAAATTGTCACTTCCTGCAGGCTCCTAGTAATCCTCTGGAGATCTGATACCTGGTAGAGCCAAAATTATACCAAGCACACTGACAGCAACCCTGGACTCTGCACTACCCATGAGGAGTAGGACCAGGAGGAGTCTGAGAGCCAAACATATTTTCAGACAGTTCTCCCTTTTATCCATGGTCACTTATCCACTGATACACAGATACATTATACTGAACTATCATTATGTTTCTCAAGGTCATTTTGACTAAAGAGCTTGCTTATCCATTATTGGAGTACAATAAAAACGGGTTCTCCAATGCTCATACTGCTGCCCTCCAAGTGGATGAAGGACAAGAGTTCTAAGTCACACAAAGAGCAAAAACACAAAGCAGAAAAAAAAAGCACAGCAGGTTGGTGTTTATTACTTGCAGTACAGGATGCATAAGAAGAAAAATACTGAAATTGTTGTATTTCAAATTAAGGCAATGTAACTAAATAACATAAATACTGAGGCAATGTAACTAAGTAACATTTTAGGGGTTATAAAGGTCATATCCAAAGTGCTTTCCTTCTATACCTGAATTTTATTTACTATTTCTCATTGAACAACCAAGTGGCAACCACTTCTATTTTGTGGCTTTCCTGGGAACCAATGTATTATGTTTCATTATTTATGAATGGTTGGTTTTCTTTGGCTAAGCAGACAGTTAGAACTAGATTTATTGCTATCAGAGCAAAACTTGCCCTGCTCTTGAACAGGAGAGAAAGACCTGAAAAACAACAGCAGCACAGTGATTTTGCAGTGAAATGCACTGGAGGTGAGTTTGGGCACACACAAGGGTAAAAAGAGTATGCCTGAAAATGATGTAGCCTGGATGGCCAGGACACCCACGTGTCACGCTCCCAATGGCTGCTCCATGCGCAGGATCTCAACAACCAAAGCATCTCCCTGCCACCCACACCAGTACACTCAAACCCACATTTATTTAACTGAGTTCAGCATGGGGGAAAAAAATGTGACCTTCCAGTTCTGAATCAAAGATATAAACAGAACAAGCCAGCACTTGTGTGTTTTTCATTTAACTAGACTGACAAAGAGGTAGCAACAAGTGCTGTAACTTAAAAGACACATCCTTTGTCGTAGGGGGTCAACACTAGCTAATGTTATCTGAGAATATTGACAAGATATTATACACTCTTAGTCCTTTTGTAGATACAGGTCCATGGTTCTATGCACCTAGTTAAACTGCTTCCAAAAAACACCAAAAAAACAATCAAAACAATCTGACCAAGGAGCTTGAGACCTGCCAAACACCAAAGATCTTGGGACTTTGGCTGGTCCCTAGGATCCCTCCACGATCACTCTAGTCTTTCTTTAAAAGGACAATAAGCCCTTCTATTTAATGATTAACACTAAAACAATAGGCAAAAGATATCAGTTGTTGCTTACAAAATATTGCTGAGACTGCTCTCAGTATTTCAATTGTGCATATCTTCCTCCTTTCAGCTCAAGAATATTTGCTACTTATGCCATAAATAAGGAAACAGTGATGCACATAGTATTTGCTAATCCCTTCCCTATTTTTAAAGCAAATCATGCCTCATTGCTTTCAAAATTAATTTAAATTCCAAAATAGGAGATTCATCTGTGGAAAAGAAATAAAACCCTGCAATACACACTGCTGGAGACTGAGAGTTCTTTACACTCCCTTCCCAGCCAGGAGATGCTACATCCCACAGTACCCAAGAAAGAGCTGTTGCCATGGAAACAAGTCTCTGGGAAGCAGCTCCTCATTCATTGTTCCCCTGGTCATCCAGCTGTGGGTCCATAGAGGAACAGCTGTACCCTTGCATCACAAAATGTCAGCCCTCCGTTACCTGATGCAATAAAAGGCAAGTAGTCAGATGAAGTGAAGTTACTTACCACCGGAGAATGAGACTGTCACCAGTGCCAACTCCTCCTCTGGGTACTGGATCTTTTCTGCCACGATCTTCACAATCTCCTGAGCTGAGGTCGACACTTGAGCTTTCACACTGACATAGGAGTGCTCCGTTATATACACACGGCAGAAAACTGCACAAAGGAAGAAAGACACGCTCAGCTGTAGGCAGGGATACCTGACCAGAGCAAGGAACAAACTTGCAGACCCCACCACAGCAATGCCTCAGCTGCCTGGCTGCTGCAGGAAGGGCAGTCACTGCACCCTGACACAAAGGACATGAAAATAAGCATAAACATCACCATTTTTCCCCTCCGCACTTCCTGTCCTTGGGAAATGAGAGAGGCAAGCAAATGGAAACATAGGCTCCCACAGCAATATCTATTTAAGACTTCCTACCCTGAGTATTTGTCACAGACAACCTCCTTCTCTGCCTATCTTCTCTGAAACTCAGCTGTCACCATTTTTTTCTCCCTTCATTTTAGGTTCAGATAAATCACTGTCCTTCCAGTACATTTCATATCTGCTGCAGAAATTATTTTGGACCTCCATTTCTACCTGGAACAGGAAGCTTTGCAAGAACAGTGCTCCCAGGTTTTCAACCTCTCCTGATAGCTTATCGGTCTAGACATCTAAACTACTTGCATTGCCAGAGTATTTCAGCACCAGCAGAGACTGCCCAAACAGACATACAATCAGTTCTGACAACTCATTTCCTGAATCACAAGCAGCACATATAAATGGGACTGGTTTGGAGAAATTCCCTGGGCTCACTACTTCCACTGAGGTCCATGAGTTGGTTCAGCTCTGGGAATGCTGTGGTCAGCTCATGCTACAAAACGGGATGTGTGTTCTCTCTGCCTGCCAGAATTTTAGGTTTACATCTTTTGCTGAGTTTGCCCTAGCTAGTTCTTTGAAATATGGCTGCCACACTTAAAGCAGAAGAAACTGAGCAGTAGACTTGCATAAATATTTTGAAAATTACATCTGCTAATCAGAATTGTCACAGCTCTTGGTTTCACACTCACTTCCGTGTTTAATTAAACTTTCAATTTCCTTCTACTCTAGCACTTCTTATTATAGACAGGCTGCTACCATGCCAATACAGGACAAGTTTCTTCTCCAGAAATGTTGTATTTTTTTGTACATTATCTTTATTGACAGATGTATATAGCAATAGCTCTTTGCTTGTCCTACAGATCTTCATGGCTTCAGGGCAGTTTTATTAGTGAAGACTATGACAGAAGCAGCTAAGAACTCTGTCCTTGAGAATAGGGGTTTTCTGTGATGTAGCAAAGGAAAAAAAAAAATAAGAATGAAGGAGAAACTTAACATTGAGTATTGGGGGTAAAAAAGCCATTTGATTTTATAATTCCTTTTTAACCTGTCTCTGCTGACAAAGAGTAAATGAGATGCTCATTCCATGACAGAATCTTTCATCAGAATGGATACACATCATGAAGACAGAGACACCAACTGCACGTTAAATTACTAGGTAGAAAAATAAATTTTAAAAAATCTGACATTTGGAATATTTGGACTCCATATGCAGAGTGACACGCCTTGCTTACAGTGGATTTGTTTGAAATGTCCTCTCTGTCATTTCCAAAGGGACAATGACAGCAATGTCAATTTATAAATGGGCTATTGATCTATCCTTTCTTTAACACTGAACTAAATCAACCCACAGCTCAGATGCTCAAGCACAACCACCACAGTGGTTGTGATTCTCCCCTCAGACCTTTCCAATGTTTCATCTGTGGTATCTTTTGGGATGGACCATGCCATCTCTTCCAGGAGTCTACGCTGCTCCTCTGTGAGGAGGGAATGCCAGTGGGAGGGAGTGGCTACGGGCTGCAAGCTGCCCTGGTAATGACTGCAATACAGGATAAAACACCTCTGGTCACATTGCATGGTGCAGCTTGGACAGACCCATCTTCCACAAGCACCATCAGCCAGACAGTACCCACCACACAGGGTTAGGATGTCCACCCTCTGTATCTGTCTCTCCTTTCCCCATCTTCACTGGCTATTTCATTCCTTCAATCCCATCATAGTCCATGGCTCCTGCTCTCAAGGAGTGAGACAAATGCAATTTAACTCAGTCAGGACTGGCCTTGCTGAGTCCTGTCCTGGTCACTGTCCTACCACAGTCACACAGTCTGTCCCCTCTCTTGTGCCAGTACTTTCTTTCCAGTCACCTACAAGCTGTGTCCAGCTTTGACAAAAGAATGAGTGTGGGGGTTCTCATCCACAAACAACATTTTAAGGAGAAGCCTTGTTAACATAAATCTCAAAACCCCCTACATTTGAAGCACAAAAAGAGGATTATCTATCAGCAGCACATATTGTGCAAGTCTTTCGACTTGGCGTAGAACGGGCTCAGTTTTTATTCTGTCACAAATGAGCACTAAAAATACTCTGACTTCAAGTGAACTTCCGGGGTTTTGTTCCCAGTAAGAAATGAAGATATACTGTCAAAGAGCAGAAGAGGCTGCCAGGTAGGAGGTCCTGTAGCTGTTCCCTGCTCGTGTACACAGTGTTCTCCTCTCTGCCTCCTTCCTCGCTCAGGCATCACAGGAGGGTGACAGCATCACTGCCTCACAGTGTTACTAGTGATGGAGGAAACTGCCTTTTGAAATGGCTGACATTAAAGTGAAGTGGCACCTTGCACTCCACACAGAGATGCTTTCGAGCAGAGAAGGAACTAAGGTGCATTCCCAGAGTTGGCAGATCCTGGCCCATTCCATGTGACAGGCTTATTCATTCACCTTTCAAAACCAAGATATAGGTCAAGAGACCGAGAGCACGATATGGAGCAGAAGTAATGCCTGGTGCATGGGCTGCAGCACACCTGGGACACACACAGGACTGTAACAGGGGCGCTGGACGAACTGGACAGGGCAAAAACCCCCCTTGACATACCATGGCACTGTTAAGCCCTGCAAACCAGGAGGAAGGAAGATAAACTTGCACAGCCAAATATTTCTTCTTTTTTTGTGTGTCCCTAAGGTCTTGTTCAAAAGCTGTATGTCAGCTAAAGAATATTTACATTGAAGTAGTTGAGAAACAGTATTATAGTTTTTGAGCTTTTCCTCCATTCTTTCATTTATACTCACTTTCTTCTGTTTCATTCATGGTTCCTCTGTGCTGCAGCCAGTTCTCCTTAACACTGAACTGGTGGAAAAAGGTTTTATTCTGTGAGGGAGTGGAAAAAAAAGAAAGGAAAAAAAAATTGTGTTTTTTTGCATCCGTGCTGTTTACAAAGCAGTAATTCACAGAATACAGCATTTAACCCATATGTCTGGCCAAAAGGTTTCTGTATAGGAAGTACACCCACCCTTTCTTGGAGCAGTAAACTGGGAGTTGCCTTACTAAATAACAGCCAAGGTGGGGATTTTGGAGGAAGCAGGACATGCCAAGGCTAAGCAGCCTGCACAATTCAAGGTTTTCTGTATTCATGTTCAGAGCCATTTCTTACACACTTATTCTTATATATATTTCCTATGTACTAATCAGCCTACTTAGCAATTTCACTACAATCTCATGTTCTGCCTTCCACATTTTTGCAGTAACATTTTAAGCTTATTACACACTCCAGCTTCCACCCAGTAAAATTGACGAGCACAGCAATTCACCTCTGAGCAGTTTGTACTCCAACTTTCTCTGGCTGCAACTTCTCCCTCCAGTTAAACAGATAGATCCATGTTCCTCTCTTTTTGTCTGTCCCTGTCACAACAAATCCACCCTTTGCTCTGTTTACTTGACATCCATGTCAATGCCTGTGTTCAGCCTGGTTTGCCCAGCTTGCTACATCCCTCTGGCTCGGTGGGGACACACTGCCAGGCCTCTCCTGAATTCTGACATCTCAAAGCATCTTGTTAACATGCTAATACTGTCACAACCACTGCAGGTTAGCTCACACTGCTGATATCCAGGAAGCACTCAAAGGAAAAAAAAATGTTCCTTAAGCAGCATTGCAAGTCTAACCTCACTGATGTGTCCTGTCATGTTTTTGGTCATCAATCACATTTGGTTAAGAAGCCAAGAAAAGAGAGGGAAGTGGGCAGAAGGGAAAAAAAAAAAAAAGGTGAGATGGTAAGTTATCTATCAACAATAATCAGGTTGGCTTTACCTTTCGATGAGGTGAATATTCATCTACAGTGCTGAAACAAAAAGGAAAATCACGATTATTCTTTCCAGCCAAAGCTTAGGAAAAGAAGTTTTAGCTATTCCATCATAACATCAGAAAGTTTCTAACAGTAAATGGTGACTGCAGAAAGGCTGCAGAGGTTCCTCAGGAAAAACTTAAGGCATCTGGCTCAGCCAGAGAACTTTCCTTTGACTTGCATAATTGATGTAGTGAAAAGCAATGCTGCCAGCCCATGAGCTGTTGGAGCAGCCAGCGTCGCCCTCAAAAGCATGGCTCCTTCCACCTTCTCAATGGCCAAACCGTGGAAACAACCTCCATTTGTTGGAAAAACATGCAATTAAGTATCTTTCATAGATGCCATAATTATTAGAAAAATAATAACTCTGAGACAACTATTCCAAGTGATTTGCTTCTCAGTATTGCAGAGAGAATGAAGGTACCATCTGAAGTGACAGACTGCAGCTTCTGAAGGGAATTTTTGCCAGCTTCTCCACAAAACACTGCTCTGTCTCTAAGTAATCCCAAATGAAATGGATGGGAGTGAATGTTGAATCACAAACACTGCCCAATAAACATCAGAAAAAACTAATCTTGCTTTAGTTTTAAGAAGAGATGATTTGTAAAACTGAATACGCCACTTGTATCACTCATCACTTTACTAAATTATAGAAAGATAGCAACAAAAATAAGTTACATTCTGAATAAGAGAAGACTTTGTCACAAACATAATCAATACTTACTGACGGCGATGCATCCCGAGTATCTTCTGAAATTCTTTCAGGTCCTTCTCAAGAACAGGATACTCATACACATCATCTAACACATTTCTGTATATCGTCTACAAAACAAAGGAATATCTTAAAACATCTGACAACTCAAACATTAACTTAAGGCATCACATCACTGGTCTAAGTTAATTTGGGCACTATCCTACTAAAACAAGTTTTATCATTATCATTGAAAGCTTGTAAGGAGAGAATATTCCTGTTTAAATTTCCAGACTGGTCAATATTCAGCTTGCTTTTGGAGAAACCTAGTGCTTACTTAGTACTGTGTACCAAGCAAGAGGGCAAAATGCTTGTACTATTTTGTCTATAAATAGGAAATTATAAAACACCAGTTGTGGCTATTACATAAAACCTGGGTTAGGTCAGAATAACACATTCTGAAGCATGACAGCACAACACACCATCATCACATATCCAAAATGATAACAGATAGATTCATTAGATTAAGACTTTTAAAATGGCAAATATTCTGCTTTACCTTTCCTCACATTTGCATGCATTTTAAACTGAGCTGGTTCTCTCACAAACTCCCACAACTTTCCCTAGCTGTAAACTAAATAAACTAAGTACATAAACCTTACTTTTAATTTTGGGGGAAGACGTTGACATGACTAAAATTCTAGGAAGTATTTTCTCTACACCTTTTCCACATCTGCACGTAGATCCTTCTCTTTCCCTTCTAAGGAAACAAGGATCATACATATAAGCTGAGTCACAGGTTTGCTTTAGCCCCTACATTCATAGATTTCTGCACAAATAGATTTTAGCCTGCGACCCTGTATGACGGTTTTGCACATGTAACTACAACCATTATTAACATTATTGCTGTTTAATATTGCACACACGCTTCCAGAAGAGGAACTCTGAGACAGTGCACAGCCCATGGCCAGAAAGCCCTGCATCCAGACAGGTGCAACTCAGTGAGACATAACTGATGCCTGAAATGATGTCCTCTTTCCAGTACAGCAATACACATCTAGTACCAAGCAGCAAAAATCCTAAGGTCTATGCTTCCATATGCAGCATGTCCCACTTAAAAAAACCAAACCAAAACACAAAAAAAAGAAATCTCAAGATTTTCTCCACATTGCCTTTGTCTTGAGTGACAGAGAGATAAAAGACCCTTAAAAAGATCTCCAGTTGCAGACAGAGGCTCATCAGTAAAAATGGAAGATACTGCAAAGTCTCCTAAAATACTCTCATCTTTCAAACAGCAGGGAAAAAATATATCTTGAAAAAAAATCAGTAACCAGATTGATTTTACGTTCACAACAATAGCACTATTTTCAAATTAACAAGAGAATTTTAAGAGCTTTTGTAATTCACACAGAACTTTGCTAACACGTAACAAACAAAAATTTATTTCTCAAAAATACATAAAGCTATGCTGCTCTCCATGTCCACCCAGCAAACACCACAGAATAGGATTTCACTCCTCAGTCAAAATAGCATCTCTTACAGTCATCTCAAAATGCTCTGTGTCCATGATCCTCTGGATACAAACTGACAACCCTAGTCTGAGAGACATGTGTCCAAGGAACCTCCACATCTTTGTAGTTTTACTTCTTACCTTCCTAACATGTCCCATTTTCTAGAGACCACAGGAGTTCCATAAGTTTCATATGTTAAAGTAATGCTTTTAATGTTGACTGTATTGACAGTATAAGATTTCTGTTCAAACTGACCTTATTTAAGGCATTTAATGAAGACACATGTAAATCATTTTATATTATAGATTTCATGGAGAAGATCTAAGTATGAAAAAATATGGTTTATAGATTTTGCTGTTGGGGCTTTTTAGACACAGTATGTAATTAAACAATGCTGAAATTCATCACAGGAATTGTTTCAATACCTTTAAAAATTGTTTTAAATGCTCATCTTCATGTAACCAGTCCTTGTAGAGCGAAGTCCACTGAGACACCAAATGCAAGACTTTTCTTTTCCTACAGGACACATCAGAGTCATCTTCTTTCCCTTGGTGGTTCTTAGCACAATAGGTGCACTAGGTTAAGGAACATATAATAAGATCTCAAAGAAACTTGAAAATTAACCGCTGGCAAAGACTTTGCAATAATCTCATTTGCTAATGTAAGGTTTTTTTCACTGCATTGCTCAGTTTTAAATGTTTTATCCTGTCTAGAACTTTAGGAGTTTCATAACTTTTGGGAATTAAATTCTCAGTAATAGGAAGTCAATTCATCCTCCGTGCCAACAGGATTTTTTTTCTCTTACAGATTAGAGAGGTGAGTCTATAAAAGTAAAATAAATTCAAAAGGAATTATACAATGTTCAGTCATATCTTTTTTGCACTACTGAGAATGAACCTTTGTCTTGCACACCGATGTCATTGGGAATGTCTGTGGGAAGGGGGGCAAAGCACCTTTAACAATAACACAAAAAGCAGTCAAAGGAAGTCAGTTTCTTTTTGCCTGCACAAATTACACTATCTGCAGATGTGACACTATAAAAATTAAAAAAAAAAAGTGAAAGATTATTTCTACCACTGTTCTCTATTCATAAGGCAGAAGCACCAAATGTCAGATACCTACTTTGTACACTGTTCCTGTCCCTTCATGGTTCTTTGTTTATAGGTAAACCCCTGATGATTTCACCACAAAAGTTAAAGATGGGGAAATGATTTAAAAAAACAAACAAACAGTTCATTTTAATGTTTATTCAAACATTGAGCCATAGCTCATAGCTTATGGAAGTCATTAGAAATACATTAAAATATTTCTTCTATCTCAGAATGAGTTAAGATTTACATCCTGTATTACATGATAAAAGGAGTAGAGACTGTAAAATTCTTTACATTTTCTCCTTGTGTATTCTGTAATGTATTATGCACACATAGGTATTCTATGCATTAACATAACCTGGGGAGGTTTTAACCCCAATTTAAATTCTACCTTGTCACAGTTATAAAAGTTTATTTATCCTTAAACAAAGCTGACATAAAATTGCATTGTTGCTATGAGTTAGGCATCTGTTTCAAAGCCAGGCATGTAATTTTGATATAAGGCTCAACAATAGATAAAGCTATGAGTAAATGTGTGACCCCCATGAAAACAACTCTCAGTAAAAGGATATTGCCTCAGGAGCGCCTGGCACAAGTCATCGGTCGTCATGAAAACCGTGTATGTGAGAAGGAAATCATCCAGGAGAGTTTCTGCAGAGGAAGACAAAAAAAATCCCAAGGTACAATAAATTAACAAGTGCAGGAACAGAGTATCCACTCTTGTTACTGAGCATGGCAGGAACAAGACCCCCGCCCTTAAAAAATAAGGCCCAAAGAACACAAAATACATAAACCTCTAAATTTCAAGAAGTTAACAACATGTTGCCACTGTGGAGATCAGTCCCCTTATTTAACAACTACATCCTCAGCTCCCAAAGCACCAACAGGCACAAGTATGCACAAAGTAATTCATGATAGTTCAAGAGCCAGAAAGAAAGAGTCCTTATAACAAACACTGCCACCCTGGTTGGCTCAGCTGCACACAAAGCAGCCTTTCCACACATCAGCTTGTTCTGGAACTTCAGAAGAACAGCTTTTAGTAATAAGAGAAAAATGAGGATTGCCATGAACTGTGATTAACATCTATGCACAGTAGTTGGGAACCATGAAATAAATATATTCAAATCCTTAGATGGTTGGTTAGTCTTGTGGGCATCACTGTAAGTGCTGGTAAGTTTTCTCTAAGGTTTGTACAATTGTACTGACGAAGGTTTTTTTCTCCTCTTGGTTTCTATCAGTGTTACAAAACCAGGCTGAAGGTATTTGCCAAGAGACCATCCCCACACCCTGAAGCTGTAGCACCTCAGGTTGTCAGGACAAATAGCCAGTTTCAGATTTCAGTGTAACTTTTTCATTCCTCATTCCTATATCACACTATTTTCAGGATTTTTCCAAACCTTTACTGCACACATCACTGGGGTGAAAGCACTGGGTTTTGCCCTTGGGTGACAGGGCTCAAGGTAATCTCATGGTGGTCTTCAAAAACCCAGTGGCAGACAGAGTGGATATAAGACCAAGCCAGACTTGTCATAGAGGTGTGCTACAAAATGATACGGGGCAACCATCAGAATGGCAACACAAGAAAATTTGTCTAGATTAAGGTACTTATTTTTTCCTCCTGTGAGGAAGCCCAATGTGACACATTACCTGCAGAGTCTCCAAGATCACTGTATTCAGGGCTTGCCTGTGCAAAGCTATGAGCATCCTGGTCTTACTGAAGCTACTTCCAACACAGGTTGGACCCAATGGTTTCACATCTCTCTTGCAAATGAAATTATTATAGATTTTTTAAACTAATTAGATTCCAATTTTAGCAAACTACTCATACACGGTACATGATCTAGACTATTTGGCTCTCGCAACAAAATCTTTACTTTTATGCAAACAGATAATGTTTTATGGTCTTTGTAACCACAAAATAAAAATGTTTCTGTTTATTTCTCTGGTTTTGGGGTTTTGGGTTTTTTCCAAAGGGTAAGATTTTCCTCAAGTTTTGAGGGATTCCTTTTGACTGTATTTCTTTTAATTTCACCAAATACTCTGTGTTCCCTTTAACAAGAGAACAGCTCTGGTTTTTTCAGATAAGAACAGCAACATGGACAGAGGCTGAACAATAACAGAAGTGATTTCAATTACATTGCAGAGCAAAAATATTTTACCAGTATAACTAGCTGGTATTAGTTAGCACCAATTATATTAAGATTTAAGTGGTGGATTTACAACTGCACACACTAAGGGCCAAACCATTTCTCTCACATGAGAAAAGACAAGGCTGAACCCCGAGTCCCGTATCCTGATTTTCTCCCTATTTATTTGTGATCTGTTCCAGTCCAAGCTAGTGCTTTTGTACAAGTGAGCAACACAGAGCATCCCAGCAGCTTTCCACAGCAAGACTGCAATTTCACAATAATTTAGACCAATTTCCCTTACAGCTGCTTTGGACCTTATCAGTGAATTATTGATCCCATAGCTGTGGCGCACAACGGCAATGAGAATTCATCCATGTATCATTCACAGACAGATGTCACGTGGGTGAACATGGATGGATAGCTAATGACATCCCACCCTGGGAGCATGGAATTCAAAATACCTCCAGTGTCCTTTAAAAAAATTAAAATAACGCATTTAACACTGCTGGTCTAGAAGGAGTCCTGATCTAAGGATGCATAGGTTAAACCCCTTGCACTCAGAAGCAAAACAATTAAATTCTTTATTCTACCCAACATTGTTAAAAATGGTGGAAAGTATTATCTGTGTATAAAAAGAGTATTTTGTCTCAGTAAATGAAAAGACATGGTGAACAGCTTGTTCTCTCTCTGAAAGGTCATCCATTCATTCTCTTGCACGTCTTTTAGATGGTACAATGAGGCTATTAAAGTTGAAGGTTTCACAAACATTTATTTGGAAACAGCTGAACTTGGAGTCAACAAACACATTTTAGTTCTTTATTGAACTGTGTGACTGTGCAGTGATCCTCACAAAGTCAAAGAGACGCTTACACCAGATTATTTCCCTAATTTCCTACTCTGTGTAGGTGATACCTGAATTTCAGCAAAATGTAGCCATGTGTTTGGAAAAGAAATTAACTCTCAGTTGAAGCAAAACTGCAATATTATCAATCAACTTCTCAAACTGTTCAAGAGCATGTGACTTTATCATAACTGGTGTTTAAGAAACTACTTGTATGTTTATTTTTATTACCTGAGAATCTGTTTTCCAGATGTTCTTCCCACATCCCAAAGTGTTGGAATGGAGAGAAAGACTGGATTTACTATAATGTCAGTCTCTTGCTTTTTTGTTTTATTCTTCTTGCAAGAATTATGTTACAAACATTACTAATGCAACTCTCCCTCAAAAAAACCCCACCCCACAACAAACCAGTGATGGAAGGCCTGGAACTGTAGGTTTGTTCAGATAACTTACAATTGATTTTAAGCCCTCGGTTCATCTCTGTCTCCACATCCTTCCATTCACAGTGTCTGGTTTCTAACAGCGCCATCAAAACAAGCGCCACTCAGCCCACAAAAGTTGCACATACGTATACATAGTGATTTCTTTTATCCTCTAAATGCAGAAGAAATGCTAAGAAGAAAAGTTAATAAATTATGTTTCCTACAGCTTGTGTATAGGCTAAATTTCTTCAAATTGCCTCTGAACATGTTTAGAAATTTAAACCCTGGAGGAATGTTTTGAACAAAAAAAAGTCCGGATTATACATGTGGTCCATTAATAGCATCACTCATCTGTTAAATTACTTTAACAAGTAAGCAATGAAAGTGCCTTTGCGAGATTAAATATCTATTACCAGACATCAACTAAAGACTTTACAATAATAATCATATTTTAAAATGCCTGAACTAGCTTGTAGGTATTTTCCTGAAGTCCTACTGTTCACTGTAACTGTCTTCTGTATTTTCTTCCTAAATGCCCTGTAATTTAAACTCATTCCAGAATGGTTTCTCATGTCCTAGCAGGAACACAAAATCTATGGGTGCACTGATACTTCAAAAATAATTTGCTCAAAACAAACAACTGCACACTTTTCAGACACTTTTGGATATTAATATGAATGATGATTTTCTGGCCTTAATCTACAAATGGGGAGAAAGGGTAACCATGAGAGGATTTATGCACAGCATATTATTCATTCTGCTAGTAATGGCCAGTAAGAGCAGTAAATTTGAATGAGGAAGAAGTTGAGCTGACAATTACGAACAAAAGTCTTTCTGGGTTTTTCTGTTTAGTCACATTTGATTTAAGAGTTTAAAAAAGGCAATTCCAGTCAACTCATTAATAATTTACAGTTCACCATATCCCACTCAGAATGGCAGTGAAATGCATACCCCTTTTAAAATTTTACTCCATGTTCCAGTTCTTGCCTAAATTTGTGATAATTTTCCCTATCATTTTTGTAGAAAAAGTTTTTCTAGCATTTGTGGCAAACAGAGAGAATAAAATGCATAGTAATAGTTGGCAAGTAAAGGATATTGAAAGGGAAATTTTGGTGCAAAAGCCTGTGATGCTATGATTTTATTTCTCTTCTTCATGAATTTTTTATTTAATCTTTTTCTTCTAGACATCAGTCTAACTTTTCTTTGTTCCTCACAATTTTTCTTGATTTGGCTAAGCAATTATTACAAAGTCTGTAGTTAAATTGCAGCTAAGGAATATTTCATTTCAAAAACAATTTCAACCATTTTAAAGCTTCATTAAAGACATGCAACAGAAGCAGCATGAGTCTCCTGGCCTCCTGCTCTTGCAGCTCTTTGGGGGCAGCCTTAGGCAGTAATCTCGCCACACCAATTGTGTGAAAGTTCCACAGGCATAAAAATAATTTAAAAAGCAGGCACTGTGCTTGTTACTAAATAATCAATTTGCACCAGCTTCTGCTGAGACAGTTTCTCCCAGGCTATGAGTCCCCTTCTTCCCCCAAGTGAAATAAAGCACAGACACAGCTTTACCAGGAACAGTTAGCACTGCTCATCCCATTCTTCTGCAATGGACAAGTCCTTCTGCAAGACACATTCAGGGGGGCTGAGGGGTGGAAAGAGCAGTATGGAGACACTCTCACCCATGTGAAACATCCAGGGGACATTTGCTTCAAGCTGGTTACCGAAGGACCCAGCAATGCATCTACATGAGAAGTTGCAACTGTATTGCTGTATGGGGTGATGACAGCCAACAGCAACAATGGTGTATTTGGTGGGGAAGGAGGATCTAGGGCCCAGAGACAGTAAATGATAAAATATTTAGATGAGCAACATATCATATATTCCCACCTACTAAAAAAATGGACAGGATTCCCTGCTGCTTTCTGTGTGCCCACCTACCTCTCTAACAGGAGAAACCCCTTCTCTCTGAGAAGACAACTCTGCAAATACCAGCTCAAGGTGATGGCATAATTAGAAATGCCAGGAGGAAAGAATGGGTTTCCTACATGGGTTTGCAGCCCAAATCTGATTTTCCAATGATTTCTTTTCTCCTTTCTCTACCCTGTTCTCTAGGCAGGCTATCAATCACCAAGGCTTAGGACAGAAATTAATACAGATCTGTAAAGAAAAATCATCTGTGACACACATTTAACAAATCAGGACAGGCAGTACACTTCTTGGTGTTGCCACATCAAACATCTGTTCCCTCTTCTCAAACTGGAGCATTTTTAAGCTACTGCAGTGGTATGAGGCATCGGTTGAGCAGCCTCACTTCAATAACTTGTAACATAAACATTCAGAGAGACCTAATCGAAAGGAAATGCCTTTGTCAAACAGAGTAAAAGTTAAATTCCTTAGATTAAATTAGATATATTTGAAGACAGCTCTAAAAAGTGAATAATATTAAAAAGGCTATCTCACAGAATAAGCGAAGAAGGAAAAGTATGGAAACATCCAAGTGTTACAGATAGAGATGTGTAGCTAACTACTCGCCCAGCAATTTATGTGCTCACATTTGATTCACTAGCCTGCCCATGCACCAACCAGTGTCTTTAGACCATCACAGCTAAACCAATAGTACATACACATCTACATTACAAACATGTCCAATAGTTCAGGCTGCATCTAGAATACACCTATTGCCCTACTGCTAATATTAGACATACTGTCCAGCTAAGCCAGATATAATTATTCCTAATGCCTGAGTCATTAATCCCTTTATACCCACATGAAGAGATAACTTGATGCCAAATTCCAGTTTGTCTTGATTTTCAGATCCCACTACTACATCCTGAATTGATTTTGGGTTGTTACTTTTCAATGGCTACCAGCAAAAACAAGCAAGCAAACAAACAAAAAAAACAAAAACCAAACAAACAACCAAAATAAAAATACAAACAAAAGAAAAATAAGCCAAACAAGTACTCCCACTTTCAGTGACAAACTGACTGCTGAGATGACAAGAACTGTTCTCTTTTTCATATCAGACTTTATATAGCAACTTTTCAGACTCTGTTTTTCACTCTCTGTACCATTTCTTTTTCCATGTTCTATCCTTTCCTTTATATGCTTACTTCAATATTATGAAAAAAAAAAAAGTTATGTAAAACAAGACAACAACAGGATTTAAAACATCCAATGCATAGTGTTTTTTTCTTATAACTGCATGGCTTACAAAAGGCAAATTCCTCTCTACAGAGGGGCATAAGCATATAGACTCTGTGCATATAGACTCTATATTCCTTTCTCTGCAGGTTGTATGTGTCATGTACTGTTAGCTGGGGAGAGGGTTCTGACAGTGAAATCTGCTACACTGCGAAGAAAAACAAGTGATCTGGGTTGTTGTTTTTTTTTTGGGGGGGGAAGAGTTGGGTTTTTTTAAACTTATCACTATTCTGAACCCAAATCTCTTCGACTCTGCACTGTACAAATCCATTGTGAATGGCTGTGCAAGAATTACAGAAAGATTTAAGGGGTTTTCAGGCTTGTATTCCACACTAAATCGGATTATAAGAAAATATAGATAAAGCACTGGAATACAAGTCTTTTTCCACTTTATGCAAAGTAGTGATTCAGCTTTCTCCAAGGATTTGCTGGTGGAGGCCAAACCTGTATGAAGATTGAAGGAAAAACCAAACGCCAACAAAAAAAAGAGAAAAAAAATTGCCTGAATGAACAAGGCACTAGAATTCACTAACTCACAGGTTAAAACTACTCTTGCCACTGTAGTGGCAAGCCTTAGTCATGCCTCAGAGCAGTTGTGGTTCTCACTATGTGTATGAGAGAATTAAACTGAGAGAATGAAAACCATGCACTGAATTAAAAATATAACTCTCCAAACCCTCTGCTTTCCAAGCAGGGAAATCACTATGTGTCCTTCCTTTCTGCTCAACTTAGCTTTCAGAAATGTAACAAATAAAAAGAGCTCATAATATCTTGTTCATCCCCATCATGTAAGAACTTTAGTGTAATATACTGGGCATCAGCATCTAGGAACTCCAGCAGTAAGAACTCCATGTGAGGGCTACACATGCTTTTTTCCAGTATCAATGCAAACTCTAAGGGACTTTTGTGTGATAATGAAATCTCTTTGGTGCTTGGAGTGGGGTGGGGATATTTTTGAGAAAGCCAAAGATGAAGAGAAAAATAAATGTGATTTAGACAATACAGAACAAATTCTAAAACCCTTTAGCTATGCCATTTCCCATTTGTGATAATGGCAAAGATGATAAGATGACCATATGGTCAGCTCCTGACATCCCCTTATGTTAATACACTTACCAGTATTAGCCAGAATTACAAATTTAATAATCATCAACAACTCTGCTCTCATTTACATTCAGTGCATCATCCCTACCTTGCAGAAACAGACACTCTTCTGTAACATTTTGTGAGGCTCATCCCCCACAATATATTTGGGAAAAAAAAGTCACCAGCTAGACCAGCTAAATCCTTTGGAATTTTTATCCTCTTACGACTGAAAAGCTGGGATCAATAACACTAATGCACCTTCTGACCTCATAGCCCATACTGGAAATAATTTTTTTAAAAAGAAAAGAGTCACTGATGGGGTTATCAACACCATCCTGATCAGAAACAGTTACAACATGCATCTCTCACAGTCATCAAGAAAAGCAGCCCTATGAGATGGGGTTACAGCTGGGCAAACAGACAGATGAGCCCTGTGCCTGAGTAAAATGGATGCTGATTACTTACTATTCTATAGGGAATAAATAGTTTTTTCTATTTTAAATAGTCAGTCACTTAGTTCAAATTAAACAAAATGAGGGCTACAGCAAAGCATTTTCAAGTTTTTTCAGCCTCTCAGTGCTGAAAGTTCATAGCCTTGATAAATTCTTGTCATACCTCTTCCTCCCTTCTACAAAACATGAAAAATTATAACACACCTCAAGGCAGACAATGCTACACGTAGATTTTTTTTGTGTGGTTTGGTTCACATAATACTATGCAATGCTCTGAAACCTTTCAGCAATGCAAACACAGGTCTGGAGATTTGAGCTGCAATCAGAATATTGCTTGTTCTGCAGAAACAGAAAAACGATTTGATGGCAGCAACTCTTTTCAAAGGTAGAAGTTTCTCAGTAATCTGTAATTCCACAGCAATTTACTAAAAAAGTGTCAGGATGTCTCTGAGTACAAACAACAAATGCAAATTGCTCTCTGATCTAGCAAGATATTGCTCATGTCTGAGAGGATGCTGAGAGGTCCCAGACCTCCCTTGCATTTAGCAGATGGCAACAGTGCTCAGGACCTTGCAGGATTAGCCCTTAATTCAAAATCGAATCCTCTAATAGTGCTATGCCACCATGGACACAGCACAAAGGAAAAAAAATGAAAATTATGTTGAGAAAGAAAGGTCAATGAAAAAAAAGAACATCGATATATAATTTGCTGCTAATGTATTAAAACAATTATAGTAGTTATGTCACCTAACCACCAAGGCACCAAGAAATCAATGCACAAAGGAATAAAGAGCAAGACACTCATTTCTGGCATTAGGTTAGAAAACTAAAATACATAAGGGCAAGATATTTAACCCGTACAACCACATTTTTTATTAGAGCACAAAAGTCAGAACTAGGAATCATTTCTAAGGTCATCTCCTAGAAATTTCTGGCAGTATTTTAACATCTGCAGAATGAATCAAACACATTCTGTCTGGTAAGGTCAAAGATGCTCCTAAAGTTGCGTTCCAGTTGCTGCTATCACACATATTGGAGCAGCTTCTTATTTTCTTGGAGGGACAAAAAGCCCTGAAACCACAGGCAGAGAGCAAATGTCAAACTTGTCCAGCTTTAATGAGACACTAATTTTTCCACATAGAAATCTGAAGCTCTCTTTTTTCCCCAAGTGGGAGGGAGCCCTGGTGATTCATGTGCAGCTATAATGGTCAGGGTTACTTGAAATTATTGGACAAATCCTCTACGTCTTATGCATTGTGTGTTGCCTTTAGCAATCACTCTAAGCTATTGATACTTTTTGTTTAAAAAAGTGCCTTTGACTGCTGCAACTAAAACACTGAAGATTTATTTCCATGCAGTGAAACTTGACCGTAAACGGAGGTACTTTAATGCACATGTGAAATGTGAAATCCTCACACAAGCAGAAGGCAGACACTCCTTGTTCACATCACGCATCTCCCAAAGTACTTGAGGAGAAAAACCCATCCTCTCTTTTCCATCGATTGATTAAAATAAGCCAGCCAGGCCAGGATTGCCTGCAGCAGCAGGACAGAGGATAAAAGATTTAATGGTTCTCTTTCATCCTTTTGCCTGCAGACCAGCTGCCGGAGCACAGCCTGCTGTGATGTGCCCTCCTGGGTTTGCACCCCCAGCCTGCACATTGCCTGGCACCCCAGGCACTGGTGTGGCTCAGTGAAAGTTGTATGAGCACAAGGCAAGGTTCTACTTTTCTGCTTCTGTCTCGCACAGGAACTTCTCTGCATCACTGCCATCACCCTCCTCCTCAGGCACCAAGGAGTAGCAATGTCTCCATCAATGACACAAGTCTCAAATGCCACCAACAGCTGTCACTGCCTCAGTGGTGCCAGCAGGACAGGACCTTTTGTAGCCTGGTGGCAGCACAGCACACAGCCATCCTCCAGCAACTGACAGCAGTGCACAGTGCACCCTCTCTCCCCTCTGCCACTGGAAGCCAGATCCTAACAACTGGGTGCTCTAAGGTGCCTTAAGGCTTCTCAAGCCTTTTGCCTGGTCCGTGAGTCCAGCACAGTCTACAGGGAATTTGAAAATCAGGCATTCAGCTTTCAGAAAATTAAAACAAAGGAAGATGCACCTAATCTTCATTCTTTTTATCTTTGCTGTCCAACACATATATGGCACTGAAGAATAATCAAATTTCAACTTCAGCATGTCTTTGTTATTGCTGAGTTGGAAAATCTACTCCTAGGAAACGGTAATCTTTAAATCTAATATTTTATATATAAGCACAAAAATCATCACATCTTCAAAAAATGCTTACAAGTTCATAATTTCTAGATCATGGAGATGCTTTAAAACAGTCTGCTTCTCAGTGACATTTCTGAGACCATGAGCCCAAACATTCTGTTTACAACCCAAAAATACATATATATTTGGATATATATATTTAAAAACTCTTAATTGGCATTATTTTCAGGTTGAGACTATTAGCCCCAAAAGGCTTTACTTCCAAATCCTCTGTACTTGGACAACATCCAGTCTGGCAGATTATGACAACTACAGTATAGTGACCAGAATACATTCCATGCTGGTACATGACATGGAAAAAGGACAGGTCAAATCACTCACGGCAGTGCCTCACCTAAAATTCTGCAGGTCAGGTACAATGCCCAGACCTCAACATGCAGTGTTATCCCATCAGCTGCTGCCAACTGCTTTCCATACAACCAGAGGGATGGATCCCTTAGGGGAACAGAAATGTACAGATCTGCACTGTGTATTTTTAAAAGTGTTTAGCAAGAAGCTTTGATCTATTATTTTCCCCCCTACAAAGCAGCAAGGGGAGATTTCTTTGTGCTTCAGCCCAAGGAAGGAGATATAAGCAGTATCTTGTTTGCCCCTGGGAGCCAAATTATCATAAATATGCAAAGCAGTGCAAACTCCCCAACATGTGGCACCAGAGCATGTGCAGTAAACACCACAGCCTGTCTTCAGGGAAGCCTAGCACGACAAAGCCTCCACTGGCAAATTGCTCCTGGCTTCTGTAGATTTGACAGAATTGCCTATAAAGGGAATGACGGCATTTTCATCTGAGCAAGAACTTTTAACTTGATCCAAGTTCTGTACAAGACGGGAATAGCATTGTACTGGACTAATGAACAGACCACACATTTCTCCCAGCACAGGAAAGGTCAAGTGGTGGGATATTTTTGGTGTACTGGGTCACACACACTAGGTTAGGGTCTTGCATACACAGCTGTGGCTCACTGTCATGTAACCTCAAAAGCAGAGACTCACTTAACATCTTCTGACATACGGAGGCAAAAAGGCCGAGCAAAGGTGCTGCATGACTGTGATGTGTTACAGGCTGTGCCAGGGAGAGAGCAGAGGGGAGGGAAGAATACATCCTGCAAACCTCACAGGACACCCAGACAGACACTGGCATACTGCAATGTCACTGCTGTGGTGAAGGATGCCACTTCCAGCATTTTGCCCAGGGTGTATCACACTTCAGGCTGATGGACAAACAATTCTCAGATAGCTCTGAAATAACTTATTCAATATTTAACAACACGCCTATGATGCACAGCACAGGGGGGTGGCAGAAGGGACATGACATCCAAGAGAACCCAAAAACCAAACAGGGCCATACTTGCATCTGGCATTTCCACACCTGTCTTCCTCCCCACTCTCCACAGCAGTGAAGCACAGCTTCACAGTATAAAACCAGAACAATGAGCACCAGAGCACTCATAAAGCAGCTGCATTTTGCTTCCCCATGTGGTGAATGGGTTAAAAAAAACCTAATGATTTTCATGATGGTGGTGTTAAAATACATTTTCACACTAAATGTAGACTTATTTATAAGATAAAGGTCCTTAAATTATGACCTGAAATTGTACTTGATACACTGAGACACCCAAATCATTCCAGTGACAGGTTAACATGTAATTAAAGACAGCTTTTATGCTTATTATTATTACAACTTAATGGAAGACAGCAATAAAAAAATGCCTTGCACATAGTCTGCATATGTATTAGGAACATCTAAAAACTTCAAACAATTGTGTTTGTCAGTACAACCCTGTGCTGACAGCTGAATGAAAGCAATCACAAAGGTTCTGTTTAAAGATCATACAGAGGTAAGACACGAGGAACAGATATTATCAAGAGTTCAGCTGCTTGTAAGTATTAAAACACCTCCATGGGCATGTTTTCCCGTGGCAGCTGAACTGTGTTTGTGTGCAATTTGGCTGCTTGCAATACACAGCATCCCAGTGCTACCCTTTTAAGATGGAAGACCCTTACTTTGATAATTTGCAAACTATTTACATTCTTTGGGGAGTTCGGCATTAGATCTTTGGATCAACTGTACTGTAATTACTCAGGGTTTTTTATTTGATGGCCTTGCTTATTTCAGTTAGATAAAGTGGAAATACTAAGCAATTACAGATGAAAGCACAGAGGGGTGATTTTCTAAAGGTTTATATTCACTTTTGCCATTATTTCAGATTTTTAGTGCTATTTATTGATTCATTCACAAAAAAAAAAAAAATAGATGCAAAACAGCTCTCAGACAGGCATAACTTTGGACTGGTATAGCCCAGCTTTCCCCCTTTGTTATCTTTTTTTTCCAAGTCTTATGAGATACTGTGGTTTTCATGCACTTGCTGGAAAGCATCTAATGCAGGAGATGCATTCTGTATTTCATGGAAAGTGTTCAATTTTTAGCCCTTCATAGATACAGCTGTCTCCTGGATTTCACAGGGCACCAAGGAGTCACCTTGGCTGACAGGTAAACCCCACCTTTCTGCACAGGCATACACAAATCTGATGCAATGTTAAGGAAAAAGTTAAAAATCAAAACTGCAATAACAGATAAGCCACTGTATTAAACGGTGCCTCCTGGATCATCTGCTCTGTGACCATGTTTCACCACTACAGCACCTGGCTGTGACTAGTGCCCACTGCCATCTTTCATTTCTATAGCTCTTTTGGGCTGTAAGTGAAGCACTTCACTTACAGCATAAAAGAGCATGGTTTTCACAGAATGTGCACAGAAAAGGAGGCAGATTTGGGCTCAGGAGAGGGGGGAGGCACCTGCCAAGGCTGAGTACACAAACCACTGTCCCATGCACACAACACCAATGCTTTTGGCTAACACCATCAAAGGTGAGTCAGATGGTCATCTCACTGCAAATTGCCTTTGCCCATCAGTTTTTCAAACCCTCTTCAAATTTAATAGGCTAACAGCATAATTTCCTCTTTTTTTTTATTATTAAACTGATTCGCTTATTCATTTAGTCATTAAAGGCAATTATAAAAAATTATTTTTTCTTACTAGGAAGCAGTATGCTTTCTGTCTCACCACTGCTTAGCCCATGGGAAACCATCAATTATGTGATGACAGTCTCAGACTGCAATCACTTTTCCATGGCTGCAACCTGGTAAACACTTTAGCTAGGTGTAACACTTCCTACAGCCTCTTTTAGGTTACAAAATAGTGAGCATGCATTTATTGTTCCTGGAGAGACTGTCAGAGAAGGTAGCGAAGCATCTTCACAGCATTCACAGAAAGACTAAGTTGAAAGAGACCTTCAAGATCTTAAAGGAAGACTCTGAGGATTACATACCACCCTTCAGCTAGAAGAATACTTCATATATAAGAATATACATTGAAAAGCGATTCTCCACATCAGTTTTTGGAAACACATTACCAATTACAGTAAGCACACAGGAGCTGGAATTAATTCCATTAGGAGCTGCTGTTCTGAAGAAACAGTAGCCTATATCCCAGAAGGACAATGAACTATAATATGCAAGCTCATTTAATCACTGTATCCAATTACAAGGAGGAATAAATCATCACACACATGCCTATGTCTGAATTTTAAAAGGTAAATAGATCATGAATAGTCAAGCCAAATGCTCTGAATCTCTGGATTCACAGATTAGCAGAGGAAGTGGTGCATTCATTTTCCATTTGAAATTTTTAGTTCCATTTGGAGCCTGATTTTACAGAGCTGACATTCTCTGCAGTAAGGGGACACACAACTCTGGCATTCACCTCAGTGGAGTTTGTGTATGGTCTTTCCTAGTCTCTCTGCCCTGATGCATACCCAAGACTCCCTTAAGTCACAGGGGGTCAGAAGAGGAGCTGGCTTTCTTCCAAGCACCACAAACAGCAGCATTTCGGGCAACTGCTCCTACCCTATGCTGTAAACTCCCTCATCCCAGACCTACATGACCACAATCTCCAGGAAGATCTGAATCCTCTCCATTTGTCAAGAAAACCCAGTACAGCAGTTTCTTGCAAAGCTGATGGCATTTTCATGTTTTCCAGATGCTTTTAGAAAACTCTTATCAAATATTTATCATTCTTTGTAATCAAGAACATAGTTGTAACTTCCTAAATTACATCTTACTAACCTTGACTCCTTGAACAAATTTCCTATCCATTAAACTATGATGTAACATGAAATGTCCTATGGCCCATTTGCATGTCAAAACCCTCACCCCAGAAGGGAGATTAGATTCTCATTAATAATAACACGATCTGTATTCATACATCAAAGAAAAAAACCTGTTCAAAGTATTTACATAAGCTACACAAGCAGCCTGTGACATATTTGCCTGGAGAGATGGACCATCATGCTGAGACTGTAACAAAATTTCCCTCAGTAATACTACACACACCTCAGGAAAATACCTTCTTTGCAATAGGAGAAGCCCAGTTTCAGCTGGCAGAGACCTCCCCCTACATACAGGTTTGAACTTTGCTTGTCCAACATGCCCAGGTTTCCCAGCTGACCACATCCCAAAATGTCCTTGGGTGTGCTTTGGGGCTTCTGCCCACAGCAAACCTCCGAAGTCCCATGACGGCAGTGGCTCCCCAGGGTGTCACACTGCCCTGAGGAAGAGCTCTGTGACCCTCAGCAGCCCCAGCACTGATGGAGCCTCCAAGGTGTTTGCAAGCTGCTGTGGCCTAGGAGATCTACAGTGGGCAAGGAGAGCAAGGAGGGAATAGACAGCGTCCCTTTGCTTCCCTGGACCTGCTCCTGGGACATCAGGGGAGAGGCCAGTGAGGAGCCTTCACCATGTCCAGGGCTGCCTCCAGCACGCCAGAGGTCTGCATCTGTTTGTCCATCCTAAAAACCACCTGGCTGCCCCCACGCAGCCTCTTTGTTCAATTCCTATGTAGCTGAAGTGGAAGTGAGGAGGCATTTTGCCTGCCAGAAAGTGGGATGCGTGTTTGTGCTGAATTGCTAAATCATCCTCTTGTAGCCTTCATCACTGCTTGATGGCATGTACCAGGAAGAAAATTTTCACCTGCCTGTTACAGAGTTAAACTCTACAGCCACAGAGACAGTTAACATCTACAGACAGTAAGAGGAAAGCTGTAGTCACCTTAATAGGCAAAATGTTTGCATTTGCCCATTCTTGGTGGTTTTCACTCTTTGGAACAATGCTACACAGCCACTGCTGCTTTAAGGCTTTGAATGAAAACCCTTGGACAATGGGGATCTGACAAATGCTATTTGTTTGTGGTTGTTTTTCACTGTTGTTTGTTTGCTTCCAGCTTGTGGCTGTGCATCCCCCATGATGTTACTAACAGTATCAGCAAACAAAATCCCATGGACAAGGCTCCTATGGGGAAGGGAATTAAATCCAACAAGGGTTTCATTATTGTACTGATGCTGGGGCTCTGAATTCATGGCTGGGAAAGAACAAAACCATGATCTGGCTTTCTGGTTTTAACTGCAGTGATTCCTAGAGAGAGGTCAACCAGCCTTAAATTCCAAGAAATGGATGTGAAGAGGGTTAAAGAAAGACTGCTTGTGGAATTGGCAGAGCATTGTGGACAGTGAGAGGAGAGATAATGGCTGGAGGAGGATACAGGGTGTAGAAAAAGGAAAAAAGGAAAGAAACTGAAAAGCAATAAAACATGAGATATTAAAAGCTTCCAGCAGTCGCAAGTCAGACAGCGCGATTTCTCCACAATTACATCTCTCATTCTAGCAATTTGTATCTCCATCAAAACTCAAATTCAAGCAAATGAATAAAATCACAATTCATGCCAAATACTATCACAAGAAAACAAAAGTTTTTATTGTTAGCTTCCACCAAAATTGGACCTTTCAATGCTGCCACTTTATTTACATTCATCTATTTTCCCCAAACACTTATCCCAAAATGTTTTTTGCACACATCACATTTTGACATTGGAGAGAGAGTATGATCTTGGTTTTAGAAGGATCTCACAAGCTTTTGAGCTAAGACAAGGTCATCTCATGATCTCAGCCTGGCTTGGGAGATAGTGGTGTCAGCTGCTGCCACAGCTACAGCTCACATCAGTATTTTTCACCTTGTCTAAAAGATGGGACGAGTAATGTATTTTATTACAGTAACTGATGCTATTCTGTAAAGCTCTTTCTGTCAGTGCCAGCTATACTCCATGAGGGTAACTGACATCTCATGAAAAACCTTTGGCTGTCAAAATGCTGTAATTCTACTCCTATTTCAATCTTAGAAAGTATCAAAATTGACTCTAAAAAAAAAAAAAAAAAAGCAGGACTGTCTCCAATGCCAACTACATAGACTCTCATAAAAGGTGTTATACACCCCAAGTAATACCAAACTGATCAAATCTTTCCCTCTAAAAAAAGCAACAGCAATTTAAAGCCTGCATTATGAGCTTACCAACTGCAGTTAATGCACAGAGCTTCTGAATTTATGCTCAGTGCATTCTGCTCCATTATCTCCTTTTTAGACAGTTCCCTCCTCTCTCACAAAAGTATTCCTACTACAACCATCTATTTCTACATCCAATAGCCAATCTTCTCCCTTGCCCACTAAAATCACGATCTAGCAAAACATCACAAACCACAGCAGAATACCCTGCCAACATCTTTCAGCACACAGCAAATTTGGCCTTTAGCAGCTGCTCTCTCATCTGCTCTTTTTCCCCCTTTCCCTTGAACATGCTAGAAAAGGCAGCAGCCACTGGCAGGGCAGGGCAGAACCTGGCTCTGCTGCACCTGGCAATCCAGAGTGTGTTGCCCCCAGTTTGTCAAGGCCCCAGACTTCTCTCAAGCAATTGTGTTTATTCAGCTACACAGCAAGCAGAGGCTGTAATGCAGCCCAGGGTGCCCAGCTATTAAGGGAGGTCTTAGAGCCCACAAAAAGCCCACTGGGAAATAGGCAGAAATCTATATCAATTAATGGTTCACAAATAGGTCTTGGGTTGTGGCTTTTTGTTCTTAATCTCCCCGGGTGACCTCTGAGCCCAGGGATTTACAGAAAGCAGTAAAGTGGGAAAGAAAAGGACTGCATCAGTACACTGCACAACCAGGCATCACCTAACGGCAGTAACAGAGAGTATGACAGGGAGCCTAGTAAAGTAATAATTATAGTTTGGCTAAAGCCAAAGCTAGTCCCACTCTTGCTCACAAAAAGACCAAAGCTGCTGCTTCCATAGTACTGTGAAACTGCCTGAACTCAGGGCATGTTGAGAAGGATTGCGGGGGAAGGAGGAATTAACAGCGTGAGAGTAAATTTAGTTCACAAGAGGGAAAAAAGCCGCTTTGAAGAACAGATTTCTTTCAGATTCTTAATACATAACCTCAAAGCACAGGTCTGCAGTGAATCCATCCTTCCACCCTGTGGGCGGGGAATGAAGGCGCTCTTTATATTCCTCAGAAAATGTTAATCTCACAAGAAAATCATTGTATTATAGCAACTTGGAGCACTGGAAACACTGGAATTCAAACTCTGAAGACAGCACGTGAACTGTATTCCTGGACTCAGAGATACAGCAAGCACATCAAGATACAGTTTTATCTTTTCAGCATTCTTACATAAAAAATCCTCCCATTCGATTAAAGCTTTTTTCCCCAAAAAAACAAAAAACAAACAAAAAACCAAACCAACAAACAAACAAAAAACCCCCTGAATTTCAGAGCACTATCTCTGAGTTTCATACCATTATAGATTCTGCTTTCAGGAAGGAATGCTTTGCTGTATCCTGAGAACAAGGTCCCAACTCAACAACCTTCGAAGTAAGTGCTAATAGCAACATGGGAGTCATTAGTGTGCAAACACCTACTTAGGCCAGCAGCTGGGGAATCTCTGTGTGGTGGAAGAGGAGCACCTGGATGACAGTGCTCAGCTTTTGAACAGCTTGATAGTTAAGAAAAGGAAGGAAAGGAAGGAAAGGAAGGAAAGGAAGGAAAGGAAGGAAAGGAAGGAAAGGAAGGAAAGGAAGGAAAGGAAGGAAAGGAAGGAAAGGAAGGAAAGGAAGGAAAGGAAGGAAGAAAGGCAGAAAGAGAGAAAGGCAGAAAGAGAAAGAGAGAGAGAAAGAGAGAAAGAAAGAGAGAAAGAGAGAGAGAGAGAAGAGAGAAAGATGAGAAAGAGATGGAGAGAGAAGAGGAGAACGATGAGAAAGAGAGAAAGAAAGAAAGAAAGAGAAAGAAAGAGAAAGAAAGAAAGAGCGGTGAGAACAAAAAATGAGGACCTGTGGTGAAGGGCTCCATGTTTGGGGCTCCTGAAGGACAAGGTGGTCTGTGGCTTCTGATGAAGGATCAGGATGTGTGGACACTTTATAAGAAGTAGCAACACTGATATTTCATTTTTACAATTCCAGTTCCTACTCTCACAGCTAACTGACCTGCCATCCCACGCTCCATCTGTTGCGATTCCTCTTACGCTACTCTCCTAAAAATCAGGTCCCACTTTTCACCTACTAGAAACAGCACCTTCTAGATAACTGTACATGCTTTATAGTCAGCTTCATTCTGGGAAAATAAAAAGCAAGGCTGTATCTGGGGGCTGAGGAGATCTAGCTGTGTCATCTCTGCAACAGAGGTTATTCCTCTCATCATATTCTTGGTGGTTTGATCAAATTTCTGCACGGAAATGGATGTCTAATAGACAGAAGTCAGCAAGAGCTACCATAGCTTAGATTCATTTCAGAATTTGGCTAAGATTTTTTGTTAAGCTGATGTTGATTTGTTTTGGTTTTGATGTTCTTATGGCTCACTAGTAGCAGTATGACATTAGCTGCAACAGGAGTTACCCGATCTGCTTCATCTCCAGACCTGCAGCTGTGGAACTGACCTAACCTCCTGTGCAGCATTTGAGACAGGGAACCAACCCAAGCGGTTGGCGTATATCTAAAATGACAGGTCTCTTGATGAGAGAGATTTCTTTGGCATGACCCCTGTGCAATGACTCAGTTTTCCCCTTCTACTTCATGGCGCTCAGTTTGAACCTTCTGACCCGGGAACAGGACTTATTTTTGCTACATTTGACACTGACCAGCCACACTTGAGTGATTAGAAAAGGATTCAGACTAAGGCAGAAACTAAGAACCAGCATTTGCTATTCTACCACTAAAATACAAGAATTTTTGTAAAGTCTTCCAATTTTTTTTTTATCCCTTCCATACACTTCTTGGCTTAGCACCATCAGGCAATTAGGAATTATCAAAAGCACTATTCTGGAAAAAGTTCTGTAGAAACACTTTTCAAATATACAAATATGTCTTTTTATGATCTCAGCTACTTAATGCATCTGCATATATATATATATATATAAAATTTCACATATCTGAAATACTTCACTAATTTGATAGTTATAGCACCTAGACTTCCAATGTTATGAGGGCAAAAGGGATGTTACAAACAACAGATTAATGTCTTTAGGGTTACATTTCCAGCAACCTTACCAAATTCCCAGTGTCATAACATCTTGTCTTCCAGGTACCTCATCAAAATGCTTTTATCACCCAAGCTTATTTTGCAGTACAAAAAATATATGTTTTCTGTCTTTTCTGACTTAAAGCCTTTCCACTGTCAAAGAAAATTATTTTTACCCCTAAAAATGTTCTCCTGATAGACCTACACTTCCCAGTTCTTTTCTGCTTAAACAACTAAGATCATCAAAAACCCTGATATTGTCTCCAATGCACATCTTCGTAATAAATAGTTTCACACTAGGCTTTCATGACAGCTCCTTATCACTTTCTCACATAGCAAAAGGTGACAACTGGCAATAATAAATCACTGAATCATAGGGAAAAGACTGAGAAACTGAGAATGCTATGATCCAATTGGCAGTCATATGGAATGGGTAGCATTTTCTTCTGCAAATTTGACTCAAACACAGAACATTAAACACTTGGGGCTCTACTAGGTATTGTGTACAAAAGTAATGTATTTAGTGCCCGCAGTGCACAAAGTGCCTCAGTGCTCCTGGGCACACCGAAACCATATGTTTTTCTGATGGCTACCTCAGTTACTTTCTCTCCCTGAAAGGGTCTAACTTGCTAAGTGTATCCACAGCATAAAAGCATTTGTGGTGAGGAACTGAAAAAATACCATCTGTATCTATAAAGAGAGTCCTGATCAAGAGTAAGAGTGTTTATCATTCCCCATGTTGACTCTAGTTTCCCAGTCACTGGATACAATAGTGGGACAATTCAGGAGCAGCATTCCCAGACTCTGCCTTTCCAAAAGTTTGCCCAAACAAGTTTTAGTGCCCAAGTGCAAATAAATCCTTTTCAGGCTCCATGTCCTCATTTCTCAAAAAAACTGTCTGAGCTCCTAACATGAGACAGCATCTTAGACATAGTCCCCTCACTGGCATTTCCCATTATCTTCGGCACTGTGACACATTATCTGTCTGCAGTGAATCCCAGACATGGTGCTCCTTCTGCAAGCTGATTCAGCTCACTACTGTGACTCAAAACAATCCAATCAAAGGGAAAAAAATTGTTTATTTGTTTCCTATGAAGGTACCTAAATCTACTTGGCACAAGGTCAAGCCAATAGAGAAGAGGAGATGGGATACTATGGCAAAGTAGAGGTGGACAGTTAGATGATGTCAGACCTTTCCATTTGGGAAGCCACTGTTACAGCTGGCAGACTTGGTCCCAACTTCATGCTATCCCCAGAGCTCCTGCTTCTCTTGTCCCAGCTTCAGGTTCCACCATGCCACTTGCAAAGGCATTCAGCTGAAAATTACTCCCATTTTGCTGCCAGCTCACTCAGTTTTCCTACCCATCTTATTATAATCTTAGATTCCAATTAATTCTTTCCAAACTGCAACATGCTGCATATGTAATATGATGGGTCAGGTCAAGACTCCCATAAAAAGAACCAGGTCTTTGACAGAGGATGCCCAACAGAAGAAAAAATAACTCAGAAAAAGATAAATACAGAGTTACCTTTCTTAGACACACCTTCCTTTCTTCCAACAACAGGCAGTGTAGACTTTCCAAATGGGAAGTTGTATTGACATCACTGCAGTGATTGAGTTTTTGCCAGAATTTTGCCTAGCTTGTTTTTAAAACTCTCCAAGTTTTGGCTTCTACAGAATACTCACAACAACAATTTTCACAGTTTAGCTGTGCATTATCCAGGAAAACCACTTCTCTTTATTAGTTATAAACCAAATAATTTCACTCTGTGACAAAACACTTGCCTCATTATGAGAAACAATGAGCAACATTTCACCCTCCCCCCACAATTAATAGCCTTGTAGATCACCATATACCTCCTTTACCAAAGTTGCCTTCCTACGACAACCAGACCTAGACTATTTATTCTTAGATATATTAAATCTATAATTCTAATCACTCTTCCTGCCCTTTACTTCATTTTCAACCCGAGCTGGAGGAGAAGAGGAATCACATTACACATTCCATATTTCACAGTTAGACAATGGCATAACTACAGATCTTGCTTGGATTTTTTTCCTAATTAGCCTAAATACTACCTGCCTTTTTGACCAGTGCTGACCAAAAATTTCCACGGACTATCCACACTACCTCCACAGACCTATTTTCTGCATGATAATAGTCAAGTCAGCACCCTGCTGAATATGTATAATAAGAATTTCCTCTTCTTCATGGTAGAAAAACACATTACCTTGCATTTTTCAAACTTGGATCCCATGTGCAATTTTATCCTGCAGTCACATAGATTTTTATTCCTTTCATCTTTCTGCAGCCATAGGGCTGGTTCGAGGGGCCTGCTCCCAACTTATTTCCCAGTTCTACACTGCCCCATTCTTACTACTTTCATGAGAATTAATTTTGAGTTGGATTGGCTTCCTGATGTAGCACAGCAGCTCAAACAGGCAGTCAGAGGTGGAAATAAAAGGGTGTACAAGAACATAATTTTACACGGCCACTAAAGGTGAAACTATGGCTTTATTTACCAGGAGACCTTCAATCATTTACTAATACCAGCACATACTGTTACCTCAGATTTCACCCCACACTCAGCAGCACCCAGTCTTCAGTGGTGAATTCCCTACATTTTAAACAGAGACACTTCACTCCTACCTTTCATTTTCTCTCTTTTAAGTAATCATCAGTCCTGAAAAGCATCTCATTCCTGATCAAAATGATCTTTATATTTCTTTCAGGATTTTTGGCAAGGGATTTTCTCAAAAGCATCTTGAAAACACAAATATAAGATACAGGCACACCAGATATATACCTTCATGCTCCTTCAAACCTTTAACAGCTCTACAGGACACACAAGATCTGAACTGTCTGCAAAAAATAATCCCCAGATTTCCTGTTTCTCATTATGTTTCTGTATGCATTTCTCCCTTCTGCATGTACTGTACTGCCACACAATTTTCCAGCACAAATTCACAACTTCATGCTGAAATTTTGCATCTAATCATACTCCTGCAAGCAAGTCCAGCTGCTAAAGACACCAGTCCTTCTCTACTACTGTCCTCATCTGGACACCTCTCATTCCCTGCCACCCTCTGCCTGTGTCAGGGGGGCAAATTTAGCGTCACTGACAGATTAAGTGGATCAAGAGACTTATCCATCTTAAAACGAATAATTTAGTATTTCCTAGGTTAGTATCAACTAGAACCAGCTCCCTACTTTGGAGTGCTACAGAATCATTCACACAAAAGACTGTAGAAGCACAGCGGCACCAGTGGCTGGGAAAGGCTGAGCTGCTTCTTTCATCTACAGCAAAAGTTTATGCTAGAATAATGTATTGATAAAATGACAACCTTATTACTTAGATGTTCCCCAAATAGAACCATTTCTTTTAATTGGTATCACATTTTCCACCTTCCTCTGCCACTCAAGCTGCTTTATATGACAGATTACACATCACTTGTTAGGAGTTCAGCAATTTCATATCAGAGTTCCTTTAGAAGTCTTCGGGGAGTAACATCTGATCCTGGTGATTTGTTACTATTCATTTTATTGATTTATTCTAAACCTACTTCTACTGACAGTCTAATTTAGAGATAGCTTAGACTCACACTGCATAAAGCAATAGTCTCCAAGAGCCTCTCCAGGTTCTCTCATACTGAACACTGATACACACTAGTATAATTTTATTTTTCTGTTAGTCTTACACTGATGTGCTCTGCTAAACTGTTATTCCCCTCCTATAGGCATGGCAGTAATATGCATTTAGCCCCATTATTTTACCAAATCTTCCTAAACGACAGGGAAAAGTTTACAAAATCCCTCAAAATTTTGACTGACAACATTTCATTATGAAGGACTGTTAAGAGGAAGGGTTAGTAGGCATTTATTTTCTCCATCCTAAAACCTGGAAGGTAGGATCACAAAGTGTTGGGCAAATATCTATTCTCGTTGACATCAGTCCACATGCATCAGACACACACTGACTGTGTGGCAGTCACAGGAGTACATTTTTCACCACCTTTTAATCATCATTGAAAAGCACAGTGAGCAAAAAACCTAATACCATGCTTCATAACTAAGAAAAAAAATATCAAAAAGCAACCAGACCTTTTTTTTCTTGGAATATTAAACAAAAGACAATCTAGAAAAGGCAGAGCTGTATCCCTTTTTCACAACTTCATTTAGCAGCTGCCTACAGTCAGTTCATGCAGGATAGTACCATTCTCCTCCAAGGTCACGTACAGTTCTGCAGAGGGTGCCACTGCCCAACAGCACAGCAGTGTCATTGGTAGAGTGTAGAAACAGAACGTGTTAAACAAAAGAAACTCTTACTACAGAGGACTTCTGGGACAAATAGACGTGGTCTGAAGGCCCCTCCGAGGTGGTATGTTACAATCCTAAAGGTAACACTGCTTCTGTATGACAGGAGAGAGTTCCCACTAATCCAAGGATCATGCACAGTCCCAGATAAGGTGACAGAGCATGACATATAGGTCACTACTCCTTTTTGCTCCTACTCCAAAGAAATCCAGACCATACTTACACTTTTCTGCCTCTCTTTTAGCTATGTCATGAGGATTTGTCCCCTTTTTCTGTCTCTTTAATCTTTCACCAGGCCCTCCATCATCTGCCATCCCAACTTCTGCTAACAAAACTGTCATGCCTCCCCCTTCTCACAGTCCCTTTCACCCAGTCCACCCAGTCCCAGTCCAGATGCAAAGATGCATCCTTTAATACTGATACCACCGTGTTGTTCCAGTTGTACCTTTCCACGTTTATTTCCTTTCTCCAGATCACACTTTCCTGCGGCCTCTTGCTCTCAAACACCTTCACTAATTAATTTATCCTCTATTCATTCCCTAAAATGAACCCTGTAGTAAGCAGGTAAAACACATGTGGTGTCAGCAGATGCAATGGGGGAGATTATGTCCTACTTCAGCAATGTTCTGCTTCAGCTGCCTGAGAGAGGTGACCCAAAGGACTGAAGGAAATGGTCTGAGTGATCCAGGCAGGCCTGGAGTAGTAGCAGTGGATGTGATGATCACTGCATCATTCCAGAGGCTGCCAAATGTTGAATGTAACAACCACAAACCAAGAGAGTATGTCTGAACAGAGATCAGCTGGGGGAAACTCCAAAGATGACATCAGGATAATTTCTGGAGAGGGAAATGCTGCTAACATCCAAGAAATAAAGATTTTACATAAAAGAACAATGATTCTAAAATAAATGGTGTAGTCAATGGGAAGGGATTAGAGATTCTGAGATGCTAAGATTTGGCCTCTTGGAGATTACTTGTTCAAATCCCCATCCTTGAAGAGGATTAGCCCACAAGGCATCTTCCACCTAGATAGTGACATATTTGAAGTATATCGCTCTATTCAGGTCTTAAAACCTCAAATTACACTCTAAAATGCACACTCAGCAGACATTCCCAGTGATTCCAAACACCTCAGAGATGACTCAGAAAAGTTGCTTGTTACAGAAATTTAAAATTTCCATCCATCCCACGGCAGGAAAGAAGAACAGTCTTCTTGGGGGTTGGCACTTTACAGGTTATAGTACCTCAGTGAAATGAAAACTTCCTCCCTTTGAGATGGAAGGCTGTCAAGCCTTTGTTAGTGGCAAGCCCAAATTTAATGTGACGTCCCAAGAACTTGCATATACTCCCTGACACAGTCATTACAAAAATCCCTCAGTCAATTAACAATTACTAAGTAAATTAGGCCAAAGAGCCTTGGAAACCTCAGGCTTTTCCAGACATCCTGCCTATGGAAGTCACCAGAGCAATAGACTAGTCTAGCTTTGCAGATTGCAGAGTTCTCTTCAGGTGTCCTCAGTTGCTAAAACAGTACTCTGTTACATCACAGGGATAACTCTTCAGGTTGGGTCCCCACCTGTTTATTATAGCAGGGTTTATTAAGCTGAGTGTTTAAGGGGTCCTGCTGCAGGTTTCGGAGCAGCTGAAGGAAGCCTTGGAGACTGGGCTGGACACCCAGTAAAATTTTTTTCCAAACCAGCCCCAAAACTTGCTTTACGCTCTCAGGTGCAAGTGGTGTCTGCTGAGTTGGGCTAGAAAATGGAGGATGGCTGGGAGCAATCCATGGCGCATCACTCAGCCATGTCGGCGTTTATAAAAGGCAGTGTTCCATGACCAGGCCAGCCCCAGGACAGCAGATTGGTTTGTTAACAACCATAGAGGGCTGCAGTTATGGTTTGGTATATAAAGGGTGGGAATGAAAACATGCAGACCGTCCCTCCTCGGGAAAGCAGTGCCAAGGGTCAAAGGGAACAACAGCCCCCTGTGCACCAGGGAATGTAAGAACAGCCCTTTCGCATGTTCTTTACAGACACAAATAAGGAAACTGCATTGGGGGCTGCAGGGAAAGCAAGAGGCCATGGAAGTCATCCTGGAACTGGCAAACAGACAGCAGGAGCAGCAGCTGGGTACAACAACATTGTCCTTTTATGTTCTGCAAAGCTATGCCTGCTAAAACACAAGCCTGCAGGGCTCTGCAACTCGATCATTCTCTGAGATGGGCCAGATTGGAGCTAGAAAAAAAACAAAACCCAGCAAATCCAAGCACCCAAACGGCAGAAGGATGCCTCCAGGTACACACACAAAGCTGTACATATGCACAATCAACATCCCATACTTCCTCATGCCAAAGGCAGCTGAGTCTGCAAAACAAGCTGGTAAAAACCATTACGGGGCATCCCCCTCGGAAACTACTGGGAAACATAACTCCTAAACTCTTTCATTTTGATGAAGTTCTGTATTACCAGATTGATAAAGTCAGAAGAAAATGGTATCTGAGGGAGTGGAGGGCTGCTGGGCAAGGTTTAGCACACATCTTTGTGATGGCAAAAAATCGAAGGCACAGCTAACTTTGTTCTGCCCCTGGGATCCAGTTAACCCTGGCTACAGGGCAGAGCCCAATTGTTTCTTTCCAAAGGAGTTAGGATAAGGCAGAGGTGAGGGGAAGGTAGTCAACCTTTAAATACTTTGCCATCTGCTGACAATCAAGCAAGCAGTGGTTTAACATTTGCTTTGAGTTTACCAGCCCCTCTGTACAACAAAAAGATCAGGCTTAGGAACAGCCTCTCTGTGAAGTGAGGGAGAGAAATCAAAGAGATTAAAAAAAAAGGTAGTACATGGGAAGATGTATACAGCATCTAAGGCTTTACATAAGGAGTGCTTTGCATTTACAAATACCAAAATATAATGTATATCACTACTGAAAGTATCATTGTTTTCCAGCAAGCCTGTGAGCTTAAAAAATAAGATAAAGCAGAGTATAAAGACTGGCAGCTCCTCAATCTGTGTGTGATAAACGTTAATGAGAAAACTTATTCTGGATCCAATATTTGACCTTAAAAGGCCAAGGAAGGATCCTCACTACAACTGCCTATGAGCTGGTTCAAGTAAATTACACCCATAACTAGCCTAGTGCATCTGTGGAAGGAAAACTACAGCCTCTCTCTGCACTAAATATTAATGTCTAGGCAGACAAAAGCAGCACTAGGAACACTGTAATAATATCACTGGCAGACACTCTGTGTTTCTTTGGGGCATTAACACATCAGCACAAGGAATATGCCTATTGTCCCGCATTAAACTAATGACTTGTTCTGAGACATTCCTCTGGGAATCACAGATGTTATATTTTTCAGACATTTAAAAGGATTAAAGTGTGTTTATTCTCAGTAATCTCATTTATGGAGAAAGATATATACAGGCATCAGGAGTATGCATTTTAACCCTATTGGGGATGACCAAATACACAGTGCCATTGGCAGCCACCTGCCCTCCTCTCCAGTATTCAGGATCTTCAAAAGTCTCACCAGCCTGGATGCTTTCATTAAAAGTATCTATGAATTGCAGGTTACAGGCACTTCTGATAAACTACTCCATGAGCCCTTGGTGACAGCAAGCTGTGCATATAGCCAAGAGATCCAGCTGGAAATTAAACTGCATGTCAAGTAGCTGGATTCATATAAAATTGCTCTAGGCTAGAATGAAATATCTCCGGTTGAAGACAAACAAGTAGAGCACTGGGCGATACGGTGTGCCCTGGGCTATGAGGAAATTTATAAACCATTTTTATGAAACAGACGGGCCAAAGTATTGGGGTGATGGCAAAACGATTAGCTGGCCAGGAGGTGAGGTGCACTGCACGCATCCGGATGGACAGAGGAACAGATGCAGGCTACGAGGGATGTCAGCGCAGCCGGCAGAGAGACGGTGCTGTACAAAGCCTGCCGCAGCCTGCGCTACCCCGGCGGCAGCCAAAGCCGAAGGTTAACCCGCTTCAAGTTGCTGCCCAGCGGCTCCGCTGCCGCCGGCGCTCCTGCCCCGGGGCCGGTGCCGCTCCGACACCTCGCGGCAGCCGCGCCACACTCGGGGATTCCTCCCGCATCGCCCCGGCTGGCAGCGGCTTTCGGCCAGCGGTGCCCGGGAGGGATCCCCGCGCCGCTCTGCCGGCACCGGGACCGGCACCTCTCCCCATCCCCGGCCGCCTCCCCGCCAGGCTCGCTCCTTACCCGTCTCTTTGTCCTGGGCGGCTTCCAGGTGCAGGTCGCTGAGGAGATGCTCCAAAATCTTCTCCGGCGTCCCCGACACCACCACGTATCTGTCGGAAAGCAGAGAGTCCCCGGAGTCATCCTCGGTGGAAGACTGCGAGCGGCTGCTCCACTCGTCCTCCTCGTCCTCCTCGTCGATGTACTTGAAGTAAGGCACGTCGAAGGTGGGCAGCGGCCGCTCCCCGCCGCGGCCCGCCAGCGCCTCGGGCACCCGCACCCTGCCGCTGCCCATGGCGCCCCGCTCCCTGCGCGCCGCCGCCCGGCCCTAAGCTCCCCCCGCGGGGGCCATCGCCCTGCCGGGGCCGCGGGCCGCCGCCCCGCCCGCCGCCGCCGAGCCCGGCCCGGCCGGCCCAGCCCCGCACGCCCGGAGCCGCGGAAGCCTTACCTCCCGCGCCGCTCGGGGGCCGGGCTGCGTGACCACACCTTCCGCAGCACCAGCGCCGCGCCGGCCGCCTCCCGCGCCCGCTCGCCGCCGCCTGCATCGTCCGCCTTCCGTGCGCAGGGGGAGAGGGACAGAGAGAGCGCGGTCAGTGCCCGCCGGGGTCGGGGCCGCCACCTCCACCCCGCCCGGGGGAGCCGCTGCCGGCGGCCAAAACTGGGGAGGGGGCTCTTTGCACCCCGGGACAGGGAGGCGGAACGAGCTGCCTTTGTGAGCGGCACTGGGCTCCGTGTGTTGGATTTTAATTCACAGAAGCCAGTGGGAGGGGGCCTTTGAATATGCGGGTTTCCGTGTCCCCAAGGTGATGGCTTGTTTAATTCCCAGACAGTCAAACAAAGCAGGGGACAGGTAACAATAGTCTGAAAGCGGCAAGTGCTCCCGAGCATGCCAGTAATAGAGAGGCAGAATACACCTTCTGTGAAGCTTCTCCCCTGTACTTCAGTAAAGGCAATTGAAACAGTAGAGCAGGCATGGTATGTGTGCCTCCGAGCATCTCCTAAAACACTCCGTGTACGCATCGTCCTTCTTTTCAACAACTTTTTAACTTGGGAAACAAACACCCCCGCAAGAAAGTTCAGCCCGGTGACCTCCCCTGTTGTCTGACTTTTGGCTAAGATGCGGTTTATACACCGACTTTCTCTCTCGCTGCTCCCTGAAAGTGAAGGGAGCCGAACCATCATCCATTTGTGCACACGCAGCCCACATCCCCGGCGCGGCCGAAGGCAGCTGACTGAGCAGTGCGGGAGATGAGGGCTGCCTGCTGACTGAGCAGGGCGCATTGAAACACGGCGGCTGCGGAGAGCGGCGCGCAGCCCCCTGCGAGATCCTCCCGGCAGATTCAGTCACCGGAGAGTGAGCCACACAAAAGAGGCGGCTGTTTCAATGCGAGTACATCCCAGTAGGTGCTGTTCCTCTAATTCTGACCTGGTTTAGTTATATTGTTCAGTATGTCAAGCGCACATGCAAAAGCCATACAGGTACTACTCAAAGAAGAGAACACAGCATTTGTGCATCAAGTGTACAGTATCCAGCAGTGAAAAGGACTTTGAATGGGTTAAAAATTGCTGAGGAACAGAGCTACCTTGGCAAAACAAGGGAGAGAAACCACTTTATGATTCCTCTTTCTATTATTTGATATTTTATTCTAAGACCCAGTGAATCTGACTGCTACTTTTGGTTGTCACTGTGGTGCAGGCATGCCCAAAGATGCAGCCCATGCCCTGAAGAAGTTTTCTTTATCAGTGAAGATCATGTAGAATTGATCTATTAAATTTCTGCAAGGTCAGACATACAGGTACTGAGCCAATTAATGTCAGATATTCATTGTAACACTCCCAGGAGACATTGCTGAGCAGCCGCGTTACAGGAATACTGATGCATAATTGTAATCTTCCATTTCACTGGCCATGGTTTTTTTTGTTGCCTACATATTTGAAAAACTGCAATGAAAGAGGCAGCAAAAGAGAAGGAGAGGAAGAACAAGAAACAGGCACAGCATTAAAGCAATTCAGTAAAAGGGAGGTTTATCCAAACAAATAAATCGCTCCATTTCTCTGTCTCTTCTCTGGCATTTTCATCCTCTAAAATAGCCCCAATCCTCATTTCCCTGTGCTCACTGACATTCCAAACTGCAGCACATATGGAGAATGTATGTGATGTATGGTGCTGTATTTGTACAAGCCATCCATTTCCTCATAGATGGGAATGGATTTTAAGCACACCCATATACATTACATACATGAGCAGCTGGCAGCAAGTCAACAGGGAGCACTGGGAGGGTGAAAGCTCTCTCATACTGAAGGGGCATTAACAATGGTTGGTGTGGAAGACAATGTTTCCCCTTCAGCATCTCACTAGGCAGAGAGATTTTCAAAAAAACCTCTGGAGTTAGTGTTTGCAAATTTACAGCATGAAGTACCCCAATGATAAGATTTTCTTGTCCTTGCCTCTTTAAGCAATTTCAAGGAAGAAAAAAATCAATCTATTTTATCAGGTAAGACAAAAAACGGGGAAAACTAAGGCGAATTGGGTTCAAGTTGGATTTTCATTACCTATAATAAATATTTCACTCAAAAAAGAAGAGGCATATAGAATTTCTTTATTTTGCTATCTTATATCAAAAAAAATCGCACTTTAAGGGAAGAATTACTATTTCATGAAACCTCCACTTACACATGACATATTTTTCTGTTCAGTCAGGCCCTTTAATCATACAAGCCACAACAATTAACCTGAACAAAGCAAAGGCACAAAGGCAAGTCCTACATATTTTCACAAGTTCCGATTTCAATACAGATACTACTCTAAAATTACATCAAGGCTCACTTCATTTATCAGAATCTGGAATGGTCCATGAAATAATTCTTGCTGGGAGAAAACCAGGCTGCTCTCAGCACGCTCTGTGTAAATCCAGTGACAGATGAGAAGGAGGATTCAAGGGGCCCCCAAGTGACAGCAGTGTGTACTGAAGGGCAAGGCAGCACCCTAGCCAAGCCTCTGAAAGTCAGCAGACTGACTCAAGAGACATTTCCATCACACTTCCAATTAACAACAAAGCTTTCCTGCAGCTTTCTAGACATTCACACAGCCCTTGCAGCCTGTGCTGGCCATGCAGGGGCATGGAGGCAAAGCATCACCATCTCTCATTTTATGGCCAGGCAGAAGAATTGGGGCAGAGAGGCCACCACTGAATCCCAGTTTGCAAGGGTGAGCTGCCAGTGCTCACACTACACAGGCTACACAGGCACCTGGACTTTGAGCCCCCCCCTCAATGCCTATTTGATATTTACTTTGCTCCAGTGCAGTGGGTAGGAAATTACTCCCAGCAGCCTTGATCTGAATACATTTGGACATGAGGTGAGACAGGAAGAGGTAGAGCACCAAAATGCGACAGAGCTGAATTGCCATCTTACTTTATGTGTGGCCTTATGCATACTTTTCCTGTCTCATCTGTACCTTCAAAAGCACCATTCGCATCCTGTTAGGATGTTATAATCAATCCATGGTACACATTACCCATCACAAGGAAATTTAGCTAGCTCTGCATCTGTCAACCACTATATTTCACATTTATTACAGCTTTTAATTAATCATTTCTTGATAGCTAAACACAGCACTATCAACCTCGATGTCAGTTCCCAGCAGGAGTTTCAAGTAAACAGCAAGGTTCTCTGGACTCAGTGGATCTTCCAACCAATATTACAGCCAATTTTCCACTCCTCTCATCCATCTTCCTAATACTGAGGTAAGCCATTAATAATCCTGGGTAATATATTTTAACAGCAGACAAGTGCTACCTTTATTTTCAGCATGAAAGGAACCCTGGGGTGGTATAAATATTTATATGCTTATAGGAATGAAACAGCTGGAAGTCCTTGCTTAGCAGGCCTCAACTTGTGAGTTACACTTTGCATGAGCAGGAATATGACCCCCTGAATTAGCACAGAGGAAGAAGGAAGCAGAAAGAACCTATGGCATTGCTGAAAACAGCCACAGTGAGCTGGCTTCCTTATGGGAGACATTAGTTTTCTGGATTATTTGCAATTGGCAGGGAAGAATCCAATCTTGGGCCAAAGCAACTGATAACTTTGATATCAGGGATATTTCTGTGTTCCTTGAATTCCTGAGTTTGGCCTTTTAATTAATTAAAAGAGGATCCAACACCCAGAATGCACTGCCTCCTCTCTTCCTGTGAGAAACCTGCACTGCTAGAAATAGCAATTAAAAGCTGCTCTACTTTTCAACAGCTTTCTAACAGAAAAAAAATATTATGGTCTGAAACAGACAGTATATTCAGAAGCCTGCTGAAAAAGAAAACCCATTTTCATATAATTTCTCCGGGACAGGACAACTGTGCAAAGATTAATTTCTGTATCTAAGTTACCCATTACCGAAGTGCCTGTTATGTTGGAACATCCCTAACCAGCAATGCAAACTCTGCACATCCCAATAACAGAACTTTTGTCCTATGTCTCTTCACCTGCTTTCTTTAAAACGGATCAGACACAGAGCTACCCCAACCAATACCAGATCCAGACAGATTCTGTCACACTGCCAGTTTCAGTGGGTAAAAAAGTAATACAGGAACTAAGAGATAACCTGTAAGATACCTATAAACTTAATAGAGCATGGAAAATCCAGTGCACAGACTGATTTTCCTGGTGCCAAAGGACGAAGCAAAGGCAAAGAGAATCTTCTTTGGGCACAAGCAACAAAGCAAACTTTACACAGGCTATCTGCTTAAAAATCACATTAAATAACAAAGAAATTGCCTCTCTAGAAGTTATGGAGGGCAGGAACATTTTGTTTTCCTAGCATAACTTGGTACAACTGACTCAACACAATCAGATAATGATAACTTCTGCCTCTATGTCTTTTGATGCTGGTGCCAGGTCATGCCCTTGAGAGGTACGGGGAAAAAGCATACCTAGAGTATTCCCAGGGCTGTTTGTGCTCTGAGGAGGAGATCACTCCCCTCAATGAATCTAAGGAGCTTCCCTGTGCACACATGTAACATACATATCCATGTAAGCAGTGTGAAACACAAGAGCAGACTTAGAAAGTGGGGTCAGAAGAACAAGTCTAGAGAAGCTTCCACTGCCATGCAGGGAAAGTGCTCAAATTGGTGACAGAGCCTGACAAAAGCCACGAAATAACAAGATGCTAATTTCCAAAGACTCATTGTTTTGCTGGGCAGGTGTCTTTTTGCTTGGATATTATAATATCTCTGACATATATTATCTATGCAAAAGAAGAATTACAGGAACATGATAAAGACAGAAAAGTCAAGTCAAAAAACTGAGAAACACTGACTGGTAATCTTTGTATTATCTTTTGCATTATCTAATGTTGTTCATTTGAATAAAATACTTTTTGGTTTGGTTTGGGCTTTTGTTTGTTTGTTTGTTTGTCCTTTTTTTTACTCTATCCTGCTCCATCCCTACACCTCTTCCTTGTTCAGCATATGTTGAGACTTAACACTGAGCCTGGGTCCAAGCTAAGACCTTTGCAGTGTGGCATTGCCCACTGAGGACTAGGTTGGACACACCAAAAGTGACAGAGTTAAATCTCCATCCTGGCTCATTACATCCTACAGGCACATTCTGACTGTAACAGCCAGGAGCTGCAGGTGTACAGAAAACCCTTCACAGCTCAAGCTGAAGCATGCTTGCAGCTTCGAAAGCCTTCAAATATTAACCTCCAGAGCTCTAGAAACTCTTTACAGAGCTTGTACAAACTGCATTTTTTGGCCTCTAACTTGGGTCATATTTGGGCAAATATTTATGAAGATGGCAAAAACACCCCAAAGGGATTTCAGATCCCAACTCAGAATAATAAGGGCATAAGAATTTTTCAGAGAACTACTGCCATTTTTTTTTTAACATAACAAAACAGTATTTACCCCTAACTTCACTCTAAGCTGCTTCTGAACAATGCTGGCTGCATTTTTTCATATAGAATTACATAGGCTGACAGAGACACCTTTCAGAATAAACAGAAAATATGCAACAACTTCTAGAAGTAATGGAAAATGAAGTCTTACAATGTGAGACATTTGCTAGTGCTAATAATAGACAATGAGGTGAGTCCCGGCTGTAAAATATAGGCACATTTATACTGCAAACATAAAGGAAAGGGAAAAAAAAAAGAAACACAATGAAACATATTCTATTAACAGATGTAAGATACACTTTTAGACAGCTTCTATCAAGACTAAAGATGATCACCTTACACTTCACTGTGTTTCTCCCTGGAATCTGTTGTTGTGGAAACTACAAAATTAGATCTAAAGTCACCAAAGTACAAACACGTACAAAAATTTCTCTATTCTTCATAGACTCTTCCTTTCATTTGACAAAAAATTGAAAGTGAACAGATCACAATTTATATGAAGGTGTATGACAATATCTCTCATCTCTCTGGATAATCCATCCCAGAATATGTTACTGCATTTCACGGATTTTCAAGAGGGATCAAAATCTGTATTGAGATGTTTGATTCACTTGCAGCTACCACAGGGGAAAAACTTTCCAAGTCACCAGTTCACCTCAACCCCACTATATAAGGAGGAGACCAGTGTTTATTCTGCAGTGGTTACCCTCTCTTTATTTTAGACAGATGAAAATAAAACATAGTGAGTACTGTACTTCAATTAAAAATATCAAAAGATGAAACGTTTTCAACGGGACTACCTGTTATGTAGTTGCAGGATCACTTTTTCCAAATATCAAGGGAAAAATTACCTTACAGGACTGCAAGACCATCAACAGGAGTTTGTCATATAGCAATTCTTAAGTCTAAAAAAAAAAATGTTACATAAGGCTGTGTTGTTTCATTTCATTACAAAACACAGCTCATAGGATATACATATTGCATTTTTTTTTCCCTGAGGTCATGATCTTTTCCCCAGTTCTCTGTACTCTAATATTTTTGTTTTCAGCTGCAGTTGTTAAATCTTTTCACAGAATAGCTAATCACGGTATACTGGCAGAAATCGATTAATGACATTAAAATGCCTCACCCAGTGACTTTGTTTTGGCTCTCAGTGACTTCTGACCAGTCTGTAAAACCATAAAACACTCTAATATTTGACAATAACCTGCCTTCAGGAAAAAGCACCCAGGCATTGTACCAAAAACTTCCTAATGGTCTCACACTATCAGTATCGCAGATGCACAATAACAACATTTGGCTCAGCACAACCTCCTCTGAATTTATCAGGTACACAAAAGGTGATAAAATGGGTACAAGCCACAACATGGGGAGAAAAAAATCAAAATCCTTTGTTGCTGAAGCCAGTTTTGAATACTGTGTCTGATAATGCACAGAACAAGCCCTTTTAGAAAAACTGTTGGTGCTGTCATCTGCATACTGAGCATCTGCAGCAAAGGCAACGTTAATAACAAGTTATCCTTGTAGAGGGGTCAAAAGGACAGTGCTGGTACGACAGAGATGACAGACAACAGGCATCAGGGAAAAGATTAATATCCCTACACAGTCATACATCAAGGAACACAATTTTTGCCTGTAATCCCAAAACTGCTGAGAGTAGGATTATTTCTGCTTTCTCTATTAGTAAGAAGAAAGAAACTGCTCATGGGAATAGGGCACTGCTAAATGCAAGTCTTTATGTGAGCTGAAGGGCTGGAGTCAGGTCCTAAAGGAAAAAAACCCTAAAACCCAGTTGCATGATGTTATCAAGCAGTGGTTCCACTACAAGCAGGGTAGGGGGTTCATTGTGCAGGCCACTGGAAAATATGAAAAAAGTTTGTGTAGTTAAAGAAAGGCAAAAGAAGTGAAATAAGAGGAACCTCATGAAGCTTATCATAGAATTGTTTATGTTGGAAAAGACCTTTAGAGGAAGTCCAACCACCAGAAGGTTCACAGTTAAAAAGAAATAAACCCTTAATATTCTTTGGAAAATAAGAGAAGCATAAAATCCATGACTGACAACAGGAACTCCTGGTGTACACATCCCTGTGGCACAGTTTGATGGTGCTGAGCTGCAGTACAACTGCAGACACACTATTTGGGTGTGCAAGAATTAAGTGTCCTAAATAGAGACCAAATTGTTCGTACCCCTGACTGGCCCCCAATTTCCTCTAAATATATTGAAGGTGAGAACACTTTAAGGATTGGGCTTTAATGAATCTCTAACACAGGAAAAAGGGCACATTTTCTAAAATAATATGAAAAAAAATACTGGTGTCACAACCACTGAAGTGATGTTATCATAACCTTAGCATTTCACAACTCTTTGTCAGTTAATGAGAAATGACTTCTCACAACAACTGAAGGCTATGCATTTCAGTTTTCCCTTTCTTGGTGCCTACACTCTTCATAGCTATTAGTGGGTAAGTTTGACAGCCTGACAGTGAGCTACCACCTTGGCAAGGACATCTGAGGAGGCCTTCTCTCTGCAACCATACAAGAGCAGAGGTTAAAAAAGAAAGGGGAAGGGAGTGAAGAGAGACAAAAGATGGGATGATGGTATTTATACTGCTATCATTCTCTCACAGCTGGCAGGACAGCATTTACTTGAAAAAATGTCAGTATATGGAAGAATTGCAGGCTTAGAGCATCTGAATTTGTAGAAAAACCTACATCACACCAGGGCAAATTAACGTGACTGCAAAACAAAAGGGGCAGATGCCAACCATCCCTTCCAGTTGCCTTGCAATTAATGTGAATCAATTGGGTGGGTATGGAGCTGTTGGAAATTTCCCAATTAAACTTTTCACTGAAAAAATATTAATTCAGTACAACTGCAACTGTGCCAGAACATGTCAGTTTGAATAGAAAGTAGTCAGCCAGGCTTCCCCCACTGCCTGCACACACGGCCCACCCCAGGCTGGCAGGGCTTCTGCATCCCCCTCACACAGGAGCTCAATGGGCCTGGAGCTCCAGGCCCTAAGGTGAGTGTCAAGAAAATTCAATTTGTATTTCTGCCCTAAGAGAGTTTTACAACTGTATTATTTTCACCAGAATCAGAACTGTTTTCCTCCCAAGAATGAAAAGTTTCCTTCAGAACAAAAATGGGCAGGGCAGGGCAGGGCAGGGCAGGGCAGGGCAGGGCAGGGCAGGGCAGGGCAGGGCAGGGAAGGGCAGGGAAGGGCAGGGAAGGGAAGGGAAGGGAAGGGAAGGGAAGGGAAGGGAAGGGAAGGGAAGGGAAGGGAAGGGAAGGGAAGGGAAGGGAAGGGAAGGGAAGGGAAGGGAAGGGAAGGGAAGGGAAGGGAAGGAAGGGAAGGGAAGGGAAGGGAAGGGAAGGGAAGGGAAGGGAAGGGAAGGGAAGGGGAGGGAAGGGGACACTAGAACAGTGTCTTCCAGTGATGGCAGTGGCAGTGGTTCAAGCCTTTGCTGCAGTGAAGAGCATGAGGGAAATGATATTAAAACTGCAGGACTTTTCAGCCAGGAAGTGTGGAGGAGTGCCAAAGCTTTAAGAAGGACTACAGATTTAACCTAGGACTGATAACACATACTACAATTTCCATATGGCTCAGGGAAAGAAAAATGGTCTGTGTAGATATCTAGAAATTATACTTGAGAATAATCCTAATATCAAATGGGTGAAATTCTAGAAATTACTGGCATTAGAGGGGAAATAGATAACAACTTGATTAACCTCTAAGAGGGCTGGAACTTGACTTCACTGGCAGCTCCCATACAGTTTTCACTCAAGAATGAGAACTGCAGAACACAGCTCACTAACATCAGCAGATTTAATTTATTAATGTAGACTAATATTCACCTTGGTAAGGACACGTTTACAAAGGCCTTACAACCTTTATAATGGAAGCAGAGATAAATAAGGTCTCCTGAAGGAATGGAAGAGAGATGGCAGTAAATATATGACACTGTCAGCCTTATATTGCTCTAATTACCAGTTCTGAACACATACAACTTATAAGTCAAACAGACAAGACCGATGATGCCTTTCTTTGTCTTTCACTCCAATTTATACTAGGTGTGTAGCAAAATATTATTTTAAAAAAGTCATTTATCCCCTTTGCTGTGTCTTAGAGAAACCTTTGTCTCTTGCCTTATGTCCATAATACCTCTCAATGCTGCCAATGCCATCACTCCAATAAAAATTAAATTAAATTAAATTTGTACTCCCATTATAAGCCATAATTCCAAACTAGGATGGTTAAAGCTTGCCTATTGCTGCTTATTTCACTTATCACTGTAAAGAATAGATCTTTTTGTTATGCTCAAGGAAGTGTTATGCTCAAGGAAGGATGCAGATAATTTTCAAAAAAGAGTACTCAGCAAAGGTCAGGAGCTGGTTCTGACCTCATAAAAGGCTTAAGAAAAAAGATTCTCTAAAACTGAAAATAGTATATAAGGCTCAAGCTTGTTCTCAAGAACTCCAGAATTAAACTCTCTCAAATGCACTGACATTTAACCACAAGTGTGAAATAGCACTGAGTAAAACCTAATGTTTAAAATCAAACCAGTTTATTTAACTTCTAGACCAATAGCAGTCATCGTAAAGTAGAATTTATATCCTGTGGTTTGGTGGTTGTTTTCAACTAAGTTAGACATAATACAGTGATTTCTTTTGAGGAAAGCATGAATCACAATGGCTACAATTTTCTTGGGTTGGGATGACAGTTCTATTTCTCTCCAAAATAGCCTGAAATCACCAGCCTTTTTACTAATGCTTTCTAATGGTTCTTTTCTTGTTAATTAATTCATGAATCTAAATCATTCAAACATAGATAAGCCACTAATTGCTCACAGACTTGATAACGGATCCTAAGTAGACAGAAATGTGTAGAGCATGCAATAAAGCTGCCAAAAAAAAAAAAAAAAAAAAAAAAAAAAAAAAAAAAAAAAAAAAAGAGGAAGAAGGAGTTAGAAGGAAAGATAAAACTCACTTCTTCCACCTAATAACAGGAGATTTGATTCTGCATTTATTATGCAGGATAAAATGCTCACTGATGTCAATAGTAACTATAGAAATGAGAAAAATCAGGCTACTTCTAGATAGAATGCTTTTTTATAATGTTACATGCACAGAAGCAAATTTAAAAATCCATTCCTTTTGTTTGTTTTGGTACAGTGTTTGTTGTCCACATTTAGCAAAAGGAAAACATAAAAGAATTACGGAGGTGGGAAAAAGCAGGTTAGCAGTCAACTCTTGTCAGCAATAATTAATTCAGAACTAGAGGTTATGACACTCAAGAAATAAAGAAATTTTATTGCAGGACTACAACAAGGAAAAAGAACACTTTCTTGCATACTTATATAAAGAAAATTCTATAAAATGATCAAATAAGTTTTCATGTACTGGAGAAAAGCAGTGTCACAAACAATACAAATTAAAGAAAAAAGTATGATATCAAATTATAAAGCAACATTTTATATTTCTTTATATTTTATGATTTTAAATAATCATATATTAATTTACTCTTATTTTGAGCCTGATGGAATCATGTACCTGCTTGTTACATGCCTACATGCTCTAAATTTATTTCAGTAGGAATGTTGGGAGTCTCCTCTCTGCTTTCCATAGATAACATAATCATGCCCAACTTTAGAAGGCAGCTAAGTTAGTTATACCAAGGGCAACCTCAACATTTATTCAAGTTATGGAATGAAAAAAGCATTGTTACCATGGCAACTAGTAAATCACATTGTATCTGCAATGAGATGCAAGGCATCTTGAGTAAACACTCATCTGCCTCCTTGTGTGACCTCCTCCGCAGGGAATGGGTCCTTTGTGGAGGAACATGTGCAGAACTGTGGCACAGTCCAGATTTCACTGTCTCTTCTTCAAGAAGTTGACAGAAGTAATCCAAAGTGTTATTTTTGCATGGGGAGATTTAACCAGATCTATCATTAGAATAGGAAGAAATACTGGAGAAAAAAGATTAAATATTGAATGTTTTTCTGGGATTTGCCTCAGTCAAGACCATGAAAGCTTACAATGACAGTGTACCTCGAACTCATGCTGTACCCCCTGCACTAGAAGACCATTCACAACAGCACTGGAAAGAGAAGCCTTGCAGCCAGCATGAAGGCTGCCAGACGTGCAGCAGCACATCGTGCTGGCGCTGGAGCTGTTACCCCTCCAGCCATCTGCTCCACCCTTCTGAGGGATGTTACCACCTCCAAAACACGGACATCTGATCTATCCTTAACCAGGCTGCTGCATGTTTTGCCAGGCTCTGATATTATCAACACCTAGCATACCAGCTCTGCCTGACAGAGCCTTCCCTTCTCCATATGGCAGGGGACAACTGTTTTCAGAACAACCCCTCAAACCATTGAGTGGTTGCTCTAGTGACAGTCCCATCCATAAATTCTCAGCCCATCCATCAGCCACGGGGCCTGTACTTTCCTGCTGCCCTTTTCTAGCTCTTTTTAAGCCAATACCATGCCTACATAAGGCTCCTTCTCCCTTCCATTATATTCACCATGAGGAGCAGCATTGATGCCAGGTTCCCAAATAATCTCCCTTGGGTCACTCCCTTCCTCCTTCCTGGAAGTGTCTCCTACTGAGCATGCTGGTGTTACCTACAGGGAGAGAGTGACACTCCATGATGCCACTTATCAGCTTCTGATATCATACTGTATGCACAGTGATTTCTTCAGGCAACAAAGCTGCAGTGAGGGCTGCAGTGAGGTTCATTGGGTTCTGATCCCATTATTTTTCTCTCATCACATCCCATTACTTTCAGACTGCACACTACAGAATACTTAGACACTGCCAACAACTATTATGCCACCCAAGAATTACTGAAACTCTCACGTATCTCTGATCCTGCCTCCCCTTCCCCCATTTCTAGTTTTGATTCCTTCCTCACCATCCTAGCTTTAAACAATTCTACAGATACATCCTTTTCATGTATGACCATGAGGTCTCATCTAACCAACTTCTTCCTCCTTGCTCAGGATAATATTTTTATGTCAAATATCTCATAAATTAACCTTCTCTCAGAAGTTCTCCCAGAAATTACTTCTTAAACCTATTTACTTTGTCATTGCAAAGTTCTTCCTTCCCAAGTGGTTGGCCATTTGCTATTTGACCTGAACTTTGATAGATAAGGAGATGCTGTGGGTGAAGAAGACACACAGTCTGGATTTCACCATCTATCACAGAGCATTTGAGTAACAGAAAGACAAAATGAGATGTATGAACAGATGACCAGGTCTTAACTCCCTAATAGAACCCTGTGGAGAGGGTTATAATATCCAAGTACTCCAGGGAAATAACTAATGATCCTTTCTTCAGTGCAGTCATGTTTCAAGAAGCAATTGTATGAGTTACTAAGTGCTTGAGACTGCCTCAGTAATTGCAATGATTTATTTTATGCATCATCACAACTACAGCACTAGGTCAGGAGGACATGTGCCTTATGGATGCCTTGAATTTTAACACAGCACTGGAGGCAATCAAAAACACAGAGACCACCGTGGAGGGGCAAGGGGGTAGGGGAAAGACAAAGTCTTTAAAATCCTATCTAAAACATTTGGTTTCTGTTAAATTTTTGATAAAATAATTATATTTTCAGATGACCCTAAGCAGAAGTTGCTTACATTTTCTTCTGCTCCCCTAAAAAGCAAGTGATCACAATCTAATGTTCTTAAAATATGTTCGACTTTTTTTTCCACTGTAAATAATGAATGTGCAGTTTTCCATGTAATTACCCACTCAGTAAATACAAAGAATGAAAACATAAGCCTCTTGTCTCTGTCTTACACCTCTTTTTATTCCAGACAAAACAGTCCCTGTGCAAAGCATGTTGCTTCACCTACCCTTCATCTGTACTGGTGCATTGGCTGCCTGCTGGCAACCAGCAAAGAGACTTGGGATGAGACTTGGGCTCAGGAGCATTTACGTGACATGAGAAGTATGATCTCTACACATAGCTACTCGCCCCACCTGCCAAAACGGGGCTGCACCAAGGATATTTTGTGAGGTCACTCATCCACGGTGCAGGAGGCTGTGTTTGTGCAGCTCCAGAAGGGATTTGTTAGCACCTTCCTGGGTACTCCCATCCTCCCGACATTACCTTTCTACAGTCATTTTTCCTTTTAGCTATGTAAGGCTTCACTGGCACAAAAGGACATTTCTAGGATAATGATAAGTTAAAGTGCTGTCATCACCGAAACTTTCAGGCTATTTGAAGATCTTGAAGACAATTTCTCTCCACCCCCATAAACTTCAAACCATTCCCCTATGATAACTCAAGAAAAAGCACTGCTAACCTTCAGCACTGTTTTTCCAATTACTGTGTTTCAAGGTTAGCAGTGTAAAAACACTAAAGCAACCCAGTTCTCAAGGTCAAAATAAAAAATGCAGCAATGATATTCCACAGTAACTTTGATTCATTTGATATTCAGGACACATTCTTTCTGAATATCAAATCACAAAATCATTGCCAATTCATCAGATTTTAAGCTTTAGCTTATTAAACATTAGACTATGCTAAAAATAAAACGCAGGTTCTCATTTATCTTATGAAAATGCTTCTGTACAGCATGATCTAAGTCTCTAATTATCTATATCTCTATATTATCTCAATTGTTATTTCAATATAAGCAAATTCATAACAATGCATTTTAATGGACAATATTCATATACTAAAAAGTGGTAAAGCATTAGAATCAAAAAGTTGAATGTCAAGATGCTAAAAATGAAAATGTTTCTCTACATTGTGTCTGCCAGGAAGCAAGAGCTCACACGACATTTGGCAGTGATTTCTCATGATGAAGCAACTCTTTGGTGCTTTCATTTCCATAAAAGCTCTAGTCTATTTAGAGGTAGCTCCCAGCTCCTTGCCCTTAACAAGGCAATACAGATAAAGTTCATTAAATATATTATCTAAGGTAGGAAAGTGAAGAAGTTTTGCTGGAGCAAGCACTTAACCTGTGCATGGGAGGGAAAAAAAAAGTAAAATATTGGAACAAATTACTTCTTACAAAAGCAAAGGTGATATGGACATATTTGTATTGCATGTTCTGCTGCGTTCACAAAATTGCCCAAATGAAGAATCTCTGGATGTGATATATTATTAGATCTTGATCAATAGGATTTTTTTTTTCCAAGCAGGCTGGGCATCCAACTATTTGACGCAGATCTTTTCCACACACGAGAGCACTGAAATTCCGGAAACTGCAGCATTAATGAATTATAAGGAAGATTGCAATGCCTATTATTTTAGAGCTAATTTTGACAAGATAATGGTCGAGCAACTTTTGCAGCTTTTTGATACTTCTGCTGGAATGCTGAATTTTCTTCTTACAGCAGGTAAGATGTGAATTTCAACCATACTTAAATGAGTAAATTGCTATTTGTTTTACTGTTTTTATTCTTAGGACATCCTTAGTACATATTGAACATCACACAGAAGAAAAACTTACAGCATTTTAAAACAACAGTTATTGCATGATTTGCTGTATAGCTTTTGTCTAATGCAAATATTTACTATTTACCTGTCACTGCAATGAAAACAGTATGTGTCAATTGATTAACCAGTAAAAATATTAGACAGAACTGGAGAGCATTGCTACAGCAGCTGCAAAGGAAAGTGGTGTGGTGAAATTGTAGCCTTTTTGCCTACATAGTACAAAACCAAGTTTTGCTCCAGGGAAGAGACAGTCATAACTGCACATACACATATGTGTGTCTATGTGACAGCTGAGGGTGGGAGAGTGAGAACAGAAGAGTTACAGGGAGCATACGGGCACCCAGTGCAAGAGCAGAGCAGCTCTGCTCTGCGGGTGGCTGCAGATCCCACACAAATCAGCACATGTACCCACAGCTCTGTTGGAAAATTGGAACACATTCCCCCGGCTCCTGCATACATTCCTACAAAGAAGTGTCTAAAATGAAGTAAGAAAGGCAGATCTTTAGGGGTCCTTGGAAATGAAAGCTATAGCTGGCATGGTGAAAAAAATAATTTATAGGGGCTATTTTTAAGAAAGTACTGGATTTGAGTATCCCACGTTAAAAATCTGCCACCTGAAGCAAGTTTCAGGTGGTTCAGGTGTTCACACTTAGAAAGGGTATCTGCTTCAACCTATCTATAATATCACTCAGCCACCCAGTGCACCCCAACTACTCTAACATCCCTTCTGATGACCAAGACTCAGATTTTAATCTGAAGAACTGAAAAAGAGGTTGAAACTTTTCAGAATCTGCTAGATAAAAACCTGATGCAATCTGAAAAGAGGAAGAAGAGGAGAGGACTGTCAGAACAGATGGGTCACCAGGAGAAAGCAGCTTCTTTATGTTAACAACTGAAAGTGTGCATTTAAATGTCTGGTTCATTCTACAGTGTGAAAAAGGGTTCCATAAGATGTCTCACTCATAAGTAAAAGATTATCTTTGCTTTTAGGAATGCATGCAGTTTGTTAATGAATAAATATGCACAGCACATGCACACATAGGCAGGTGTGTCTACAGAAGGAGAACTGGGGAACCATGAGACAACTGGGGAGCCATGAGCACTGCAAATTCCTTGGTGGAGAAGGATTCTGCCATTTCCTTGGTGAAATCCTGAGAAAGGCCCCAGATCCAGGAGGCCATCACCTGCAATCTGCAGGATTTGATGGCTTCCCAGTGCGGCATCAGGCACTGCCCAAACTCTGTTGGAAAAATCTTGCGATGCCAACGATAAAGCAGGTAGGAATTTAATTTACTTCTGTCTCTGTGGGAAATAGGAGTAAAGAATTCACTGCAAATAGAGTTCTGCATTGAAACCACATGCTTCTTTTATATAAGTTTATCAAAATCCAAGAAACCAAAAAGAAATCAATATGGCCCAATGATTAGCTCAGTACATGTACTGTACAGAGACTGAGATTATTTAGAGAGACTGAATTAATGTGTGGATTCCACTAAAAAGATTCAGGTTTCTCACCTGATGAGACAAAGCCAGAGTGTCAGTAGACTTCCAGCTATTTGCCATTCACACAAGGAAGCCCAGGCCTGAATGTATCTGTTTTTTTTAGCTAGGCTTTGCGTATGAGAACTGAAATTCTGGCTACTTCAGTCAGCTCTGATTAGTGTCTTCTCTGACCCTGACCACATCCATCTCTATTAACTTGCTAAATATGGCCAAACAGCATATATTACAAACAGTTAGTTGATTAAACAGTTGTATTTGTATCCACAGATGACTTTTAAACATTCCTGTGGTGAATAATCCCCTACTTGCAATATAAAAGCATTTTGTAAAAAGGCCTAAACTGATGCTGTATTCACTGAACAAATATTATTAGTACCTCTGAAAACAGGAAAGACACTGTGATATTGCAACCAAACCAAAAAGGTGATGCACATTTGCATTGTGCTTGTCTCCTACTCTGGCAAAAAGAGCAAGCTTGTCTTTGTTCCTCCCAGTACCAGACTAGGTTGGAATGCTGCTCCTGATACAACACACAGGTCTACTCCCTTCACCTCTCAGGGAAAATGGAGATGAAATGAGGGCTGGTGCTCTCAGTACAGCCACTCCAAGTGAGAAAGCAGCATCAGCCAGGCTGGCAGGGGACAGGGCTGATGCACAGTAGCCAACAAAGGCATGTGAGCTCTAGGCCCTTCCCTTGATCAAACAGGGCTGTGTAGCTCAGCGTCACCCCCTGTTCAGGGCTTACACTTGTTCAGAGCCTGGAAATCCATCTAAGATTTGATCTTCAGCAAGCTGTTAAAGGAATTACCAGCTACTATTCATGCTCTTCCTGAGTTAGGTCATCCTATTATTTTCCCAGTCATCAAAAGAGGCTGAAGTACTTTTTCCTGAAACTGCTGCCGCTCCCACACGTCAGAGCCTTCCCCGCTCGGATGCTGGCGTTCCAGGCAGTGACAAAAAGAGCTGGGAACTGCCTGCCACATGCTATCAGAAAATATATTTGAGGAAGGCTGCAAGGTCATTGCTAATTTCAAACCCTGTTTCATGTTTCCACATGAAACACCTAATTAAAACTTTTCACTGGGTAGTTAAAATGAAATCCGTGCATATGCACTTGAGACCTCATTTTCATGTGCTGTGAATTGGAATACAGGAGGTGCTGCACACAGCGGTAGGAACACTAATCGAGGAAGGAGAGGGGAATACCTGCTTTGATTTAGAGAGAGAAAGTCAGCAAAAATACCACTAATCGCCTGGGTTTTCATTCCTTTGCTCTTTGAGCTGCCACACAGAACCAAGATAAATGGATGCAAGCGGTACCAAATCAGCGTTCTCCACAGGTGGCCGTGTGTCAAGCACATCTTGCAAAATGCCACCACCTTCCACAGCAATGGTGTGACAAAAGCTTTTGACTCTACAGGCTATATCCTGCTCTCACCAAAAATATCTATTAACATCTGCAGGGGCTGAATTAAACTTTAAAATGCAGGCATAGTGAGTGATGGAATGGCCGTGGGAAAAGGACAGGTTTGGGGGGGGGATTTTAGGGAGGTTTCATGATTAAAATAAATAAATACTGGGGAGAAAAAAGGAGCCTCCAAAAAATACAAAGTCAAAGCGTCCTTACATTCCTGCTGTGTATGTGGCTTCAACAAAGAAGACAGAGACAGCCACTTTACAGCTGCCACTTTTCCAAAAAGTCCTCAGAGCAGATAGCCTGACTCTGGTCCAGGAGAGACAGATGAACATAGGGAAAAGGCTGTCTCCACACTGGCATGCTCCAGGTGGTCTCGGAGCATGCCTGCAGGAACAGAGGCCAAGAAATGCTGTCAGCATTTGTTCCAGTGAGGTCCTGACACAGGCCTCATTGACTCCAGAGTATCCTGCCACTGGAATCACACTGACTTTAGCATAGACTCCAGATCTTACTACAGAATTTGCTCCAATGTAGTTTCTATTCAAAACAAAGCGAAGTTTGACATGAAGAAATGTGTTCACTTGTTTAATGACACTCAACAGGTATCTTCTGTGTAACTGGCCCAAATCTTCACTTCAGTGAAATGGAATGTTCTTCCTGAACTTATTCAGGAGGATAGGAAGAAAAAGAAAGAGAAAAAATGGATACCTGAAGCACTGAATCCTTTTTACATGACTCTGGTCTCTGGGCAGACTACCAAATCTCAGACAACTTCCAAAGAGGAAGATGTGGTAGACAGCCATCGGTTTCTAGATTATCAAAAAGTTTTCCAGTTATCTTGGGTATTTCTTTTCATTCAGGACTAGACTATGAGCAAAACCAAGATGTCCTTGATTGGTTTAAATTCCAACAGAAAAGTCTGGTAAAACGGTGATTTACTTAAAAATTCTTTCACCACTGAAAGGTGAAAGACAAAATTACTACTCCTGAAATTCAGAGACTGCTTAAAATTTCTGACCTAAGTTTGCATGGTACATATTCAAAGCATTATCAACTTCTCTTTTTTATCTTCTTGAATTTAGGTAACAAATTCCCTAACTTAACAGAGAGATCCAGCCACCTTTGTTATTCAGAGTTCCCAGAAAAAGGGTAGAAGTAACTGTATAGAAGTAGATGGCAGGATATATCCACTATATTATCTGCATAACTGGGAATTTATTGATGTCATAAATCAGGAAAATAGAGGAAAGAACATTCAGAATGTCATCAAATGTATTTATCACACAGAGAGAGGGACATTAAATGACAGAAAACAAAAGAGCAAATGCTTTGAACTAATAAACTGGTAATTTCTACTTCTCCAAAGGGAGAATATGACAAGATTAATTCTATGTAAGCCTTTGGACAGTCTAGAAACATAAGCAGGCTAGTGATTCAAAATCTAGAGAGAAACACAGAAGCAGGGGACAGTGACAACCTGCAGATTGCAGGTCTCAGAGAGTTTCTCTGCTTCTTCATGTGGATAAATGGAGCAAGGACAGGACCAAGGGACCATGCTTTCAGTCTTGATACCACCAGAACTGTGTAGTCCTGCTGCCCATGAGAAACAACACTCCTGTTCTCTCCCTGCTCCTGGATGTTGACCCCCATGCATCACTCACCCCCTTCCATGTGCATGTGTGACTTCATGAAGGTACTTGGTGAAACACAGGATCTAGATTAAAATACTGCCGACCAAAAAAATGCATGGACATTTCATTTGACCCAGTCCAGTCTCTGGATTGGGTAAGTCAGAAGGCTTTGGGGAATTAAGGAGGATGGCTGTGTTTCAGCAGGAGCAACAGATTAGCTCTCCCCAGCACAGGTCATCCCTGACACCATATCTCAATCTCACACCCTATCCATGTCCCTGTAACGTGAAGGGAACCAAGCCAGTTGGAAAATAACCCCACAAGGAAGGTGTATTCATTGTATATTTTAGCTTCATTATTCCCTGTGTTGCTTCACAAGCAGCACTGCATGGGCCAGCGCAGGGCTGGGGACAAACATTTGGGGCAGCACAGCCCCTGAAGCTATGCCCAAGGACCCAGAGGCTGTGTAGAGACTGCAAATGTTTGGTCTCACCTTAGCTATGCTCAGGATTTGGAAAAAAGTTCCCCCTGGCTGTCAACATTTCAACCCACTTCCAGCTTCCTTGGGATCCTTGAACCACATCTCAAGGATCCCAAAGCAATTCCTAAACATTCATTAACCACTGCAAGTTTTATGGCACCCCTTCAAGGTCCCACATGTTTAAGACCTCCTTTTATACCTGGGTAAACAAAGGTGCAGAAAAGCGATGAGATTTGAAGAAGGTTATTTATTAAAGAACCAGCAGAGTCAAAAATAAAAATTCAAAGTTCTGGCTCCCGAGTTTTATTCTGCTAAATACCATTTGCCCTTTTTACCCCTTTCAGCACAGGACCTAGGTTATTGTTCCACACAAGAATGAGTCACCATTCCACTCTAAAGAAAGCCCCACATGCAAAATGTGTATGTGGAATTTCCTCCCATACAAAGTAGTACAATGTTACAGAATAAATCAAAGAGGAGAAAATTAGGCTTTCTTCTCTTTTAAGCACTAGGATGATAATCTGGAGGAAAGAAAGTATTGTGGGAATATGTAACTTGACTTAAAGGAAATTAGTGAGGTTTCTATTCTATATATTTCTATACTATGCTCACAACATATCATGGGAGCACAAGCATGACTCAAGTGCTTTTTTTTATGAGGAAAAGGATTACATAATTTCACCACTCTTTTGTACTCTTAGCATGAGGATGTTCTCCTCCAAAACCTTGGCCACAATAAATAGACTCAACAAAAGTCTATCTTAAAAGATAAGACCTCTTAAAAGTCCTCTTAAAAGTACATAATAAATAAAAATAATTCTTTTAATATTTTTAAAGTGCTGCCAAAGACTGAAACAAGCATGCAGATGATCCCAGTCCTACATCTGAACAGGAAGATCCTTATCTCTGGCAAACTTTTTCCATTTCAAATAGATGCCTGTGCCTGTTCTATACCGGGGAAAAAAAAAAAAAAAAAAAAAAAAAAAAAAAAAAAAAAAAAAAAAAAGCCTAGGACCTGTAGAAGCCTTTTCTTCTCAGATCTCAGAAGATAAAGAGATAAAGAAGCTGGCTTGTGAAGAACAGGTGATCACCTGGGGCTATGCATTCATTCCAGCAGATGAAAAATTGAGCATCTGGAATAGGACATTCTCTCCAGAACATGACAGAACTAGATTCCACTCCCTCTTTCTCCTGATCCAGACCAGGGACTTGAACTTCAGGTTACCTCCAGAGCAAACATGTACCTAACTCTTAATTACTTATTCTTACTCAACAAGGAGGCATATACTGACAATCTCATTGATAGATTCATTTTTTCTTGGCTTGTAATTGACGACTAAATCAAAATTGCAAACTATCATCGTACCCTGGTACAGCTCTCTCTGCTAGTGCTGGCAGGTTCAAGAGGTATAAAGAGAAACAGCAAACTCTTGTGCTGGCATGCCAAGTCTATTCTGTTTAAATTACTTTAGACATCTATACCACCTCATAGCTACTCATGCCATGAAAGTTTTTGCAAAACTGTGTTATAGTTGTTACGACCACTTGACCCACAGCTCTGCAAGAGCTGCAGAGCAGCTTCCAAGAGTCAAAAGCAGAAAACCTGTCCCCAAGCTACCCAATAGATCTGTCCCAAACAGAGCAGACACAACAAAAGTGAGGATGTTTTTAAAAAGTAATGCACAGATTTTGGTCACTGACTGTATTCAGACATCATTTGATGTCAATGTTTTAAAGAATATTTTTCCATCGGAGCCCTGGTTACTGACCATCAATCCAACAGTACACCAGCACAATGCCACAGCTTTGTCAAACTAACAAAAACTGCAGCTCTGGACACGTCCTGACTTTCATTCTTGTCTCCTTGCAGGTGTCCAGCTGGGCACCCTAAAAATACCCCTGGTGTGTCATGGCTGGAATTTCCTTAAGAAATTCCTCGGTCATGAGTAATCCATACAACCCAAGGCTCTAAATCGTTAATCTTCTGTTGTAAGCCTTTTAACAGCTCCAGCTCAACCACTGACCTGCTTCAATGAGCAAATCATCTGTCTTCCTAATGAGACCACAGATTACAAAAGTTAGTACCCAGCAAATTAACAGGACTGTTCTTCAGTATCTGTTGTCCTTCTGAAAACATACCTGCCTCATATAATATAGCTCTTTCATCTTAAATTAAGTCACAGAATCAATACGCTCAAGCTGTAGGTACTTGTATTCTTTTAAACAGTACATAATTTTAACTAATATATAGATTAATCTGTAAAGGGATTACAGGGTGGATTTAGGGAATGTTCCCCTTCCTGCTGATGCAGGGAAGTACTGGAAGAGCCTCCTTTGAACATTACTGCCAGCTTGTGAACATCTTACTCAGGTCATCTGACTATGAAAATGATACTATAATCCAAAGAATAGTCTCTCCATTTGCTGAGGTGAAAAGCCCTTTTACAATTTTACTTACAACAATGACACTATAACCAGACATGGTTTTCTTAATTAGTGCAACACTTCATTGAAATAGTAACTGGAAATACTGTACAACACATTTTCATATCTATTGTAAAGGCATTATCTGAGTTATAGTTGACTAAAAGGAATTTCAAAAATTATGGTTAAGTACAAATATGTCTTGAATGCATCCCGAATATATGCTGGAGGGGGAAAAAAAAGCTATGATAAATGACTTCAAATGGCTTTACATGCACAGCTTGCTTTCTATATTATAATTAATGCTAATAATAAGTGAACCTCTCCAAAAAGCAGGCTTGCTCTATAGCTGAATATTTCAATACAGATTTTTCATCTATTTTCTGTCAAAGCAATTTTTTAAGGAAATGAAATATTAAAATTACATAAAATTACATAAAAATACAAATATCACATTTCCCTAGGCTTATGAGTATGATTTGCATGTAATGATGAAATTAGAACAGTAAGCTTGCATAGTTTTTTTACGTTACCCCACAATTGATATGAAAATAATTTCTGTGTGTTTTAGACAATAATTTCATTTTATTTATTTATCTATCAATACATTGTAGGAATGAAAAAGCACAGAGAAGAAGCTTAACTGCCTATTTAGAAGCTTATTTAGTTCTATTTACTTTCTACTCATTAGCAAGGCTGAAGTTTTAGGAAACCTAACACATACCCATAGGTTCAATGCCTTCATTAAGCACCCTATTCTAACAAATTAGGAAGTGGAGGCAGGGGAAAAAAATCACTGTTAGTTTTTGTTTTCCTCTACAAGTCTGTGAACACTATTATGGTAAGAGCACTTTGCAAACACTATATTTACCAGAGAAGAAGTTGGCACTGTGTGCTACCAAGGAATACCAGTTCCAATATAACAATGCAATCTGGTCACTGTCAGCTTCTAGTGACAAATTCAGTTAAGCAGCTCACATATAACAGAAACTGAGCACAGAACTTTATAAATTATGTCAGTTTTTCAAAGCTCTTTTTTTGCATTCAGACCATAAATGTGAAAAGATAGCATATCAAAAAACTTGGAAAAAAAAAAAAAAAAAAAAAAAAAGCAGTATGGACTTTCTGATTTCCTACAAGTCATCTCATAGATATATATACCCCAATTTTACACCCTCCAGAACACAGCCAGACTAAAGGAATCCCTTCTCCCACCCACTAGTTCTAAACCAAGTTTTCTTCCAGTGAGCCAGCCAGCTGTGACATAGATTCTCTCTTCCAGACCATCTGCTTTTTCTGAGAAAAAAAAAAAATTATTTTGTCTCCTGAACTAACCACCCAAACCAATCCATGCTTCACCTGTTCATTGTGGACCACGAAACTCCAACATCACACCTCAAAGAGCACTTTTAGGTACTTTATCTGCCAAAAAAAACTCTTGTGCATCCACATGTCATCTATCTTCTTTAAGTGAGCCATTAACTTCTCTCCTCAAAACTCAGATGAAGATTGTGACTATTTATTTGAATGACAGGAGAGTTTACCAGTCCTCCTAGTCAACCAGTCCAGCTCCCTATCACACTCCACACCTCAGTCACTGTACAGGAAAGAGTTACTGGGGTAAAAAAATGAGTACCAAATTCTTCAGTTAGGGTGAGAACCCTTTCTTCTTCACAGAAAAATACAAGAATCATCAAAGCTCAATTATAATACATTTATATTTGCTATTAATGCTGGAAACCCATGTGTGGGTGCACTAATCTGAAGAGACCTGCTTTAGAACCACAGTGGGTATAACACCAGGGGAGCCACAACTCCATTTCCCATCACATGCCTGGGACACAGTACATGGAGAGAGGAATTTTCCATATGCACAATTCTAACTCCATGTTTGAGTTGAGGTTTTGAGGGTTTTTACATATTCCTAGAGGAGAACAAACCAGAGGAGAACTCTGCTTCAGGCAGAATTTCCCACTGGCCATCCCGGAAAGGGCAGTTTAACTTCCAGGCAGGTTATAAAGCCCCCAGCTTTTAACAGTGACACTGGCCTAGGCTGACAGAAACACACAGCCCTGCAAGCCAGCAGCATTTCTGCTTTGAGCTGGGCTGCCAGGAGGCCAGCCTGGATAGCAGGCTCTCTGAGGGCAGAGAGAACAGTCTGGCAGGGTGTTCAGGCCTCTCATTTTCAGACTGCATGCCATTCCTTTGAGGAAGGCAGATCATCCAAGAAAGCCCAGTTTGAGCTCCCCAGGAGGGAAAGCTGGTGAAAGCTTTAGTGCAGGGATACTTGCTGAGAAATGAGGGTCCTGTGGAAAATGCACAGAGCATCTCCATTTTATTCCTGCACCAAGTGTCCATCACCCTGTGTTACAAAGAAAGTAGTGTAGAATAAGCTATGTTTTTAAAAACTAAAAAAAAAAGAAAGATGGGCATGTTACACATAATAAGGACACCACACCCTGAACATGTTCCTCTCACATTTACAGAGAACCCAAGGGACAGGAGAGTAAGCCAACGCCAATGAATCTGCCATCACTTTAGCAGCAGGATGAGATGGGAAGGTCTGAAATCATGGATCCAAGCAGTATTCACTACAATTTACTCACTACAATTCTGCCTGCTGCTTTTCTCCTTGGAGAAGAGGGAGGATATCTGCCTGGAGCAGTGAACCCTGCCCAGCCAGTCAAATCCTGTCACCTGCACGTGCACCGGATCAGCTCTCAGACCACACGGGAGGAAGGGAGGGAGAGGAAGGGATGGAAGCTCACAGCTTCCTGAACATATGCAACTCACTGCCCTGCCATGGCAAAGTGTGCATTTTTCCCAGTGAAAGTCAGTTACCTGAGTCAGCTAAACTGAGAAGCTACAAGAAACCTTGCCCACATTCAGGGTGCCTTCTGGTGACAATTCCTAATGAAGTCAGTTGGGGGCTTACCAGACACACCCACGATGAGAGCTGTAGGTCTCTCTTATATCTGGGCATGGGCTGCCTGGGCCTCCCCTACAACACCCAGCAAAGTGCAGAACAGGGGAAAGAAGCACACCATGATTGATTATTATTAGCACTAGCTGTAAGACAGTCCCCACCCAGAAATTAAGGGCATATGAGGAATGACCTGGACTTCTGCAGTCTCTCAGGAGACATTTCTCTTTGCTGTCACCTCTAAAAGTATGTCCTAAAGGTCTAAAGGCATATCCTTGTCGGAGAGCAGTAATTGCTGTGTTATTCTGCTCAGGATGAGTATGAGCAAATTGCTTGAGCTCCGGCTAAACTGAAGTCACTCATCTCCTAAATAGCAGCAATTGCTAAGTACCATACTTTTCAAAAGGAGAAGAAAAGCTGAGTGCTGCTTTCCTTTCCATTTTTGGAACTGTACTGTAATCTGTGCAGCTACAGAGCTGCAGCTGACTCCACAGCACCCTTTGCAATGACCAGAGTAGCAGCAAAAAATATCCACTGAATTTTTTGAGTATCAGTCCCAACATTCCCCTCTCATCTATGCTCACATATCTGTAATCATGTTTCCAAATCCTGAAACACAATAGAAATCTTCTTTGGTTTAAAATCCTCTTTGCTTAAACACCTAAAACTTTTAATTGGGTTTTGTGGATACAATTCAGAGATATATAGAAATTCTCCCAGATATCCATTGCTAGTGGGTCAGCTGAGAAACAATTTAATCTTGGGGAATTAGCCTGACTAATTGCCCTCCTCCCTTCTGCACACCTACTGATACAATTACATATCTAGCTACACCAGACCAGACCCTCTACACTGCCAAACAGAACAGTATGAAACTCTGAAAAAAACACTTCATCATTCTCTTTTCCTTTGTACATCCTTATTTCAGTAGGAAAGAACTTGCAGATGAGCTGAAAAGTATTTATTTTCTAAAGCACATATCTTTTTTCTACTGTCCAGTGAGCAGAAAATGGAATAAATTACATATACATAATGACAAGAGACATGAGGACTAGGTGGGATTTTTGTTGTTTCTCGCAGTTATTATCCTCTGCACCTTTAGATGAATATGCAATCAGAATAAAAATCTTTACTAGGAGAACAAAATTAGGAGACATTGTCCTATAAGCAGAGCAGTCAAGTTTCACTGTATTTTCAATCTAGTTATTAACATCTGAATAAGTGCTTTCAGAAGCGTTAAACAGAATGCTGTTTTCTTCTGTGTAACTTTTAATTGAAAACAAAATTTAAAAGAAAAAAGACACAAACAGATGAATTCTCTATCCAGACTGTCCTTTTTAATTCATGTTGAAAAGTTTCAGCCAATACTTGCATCCAAATATGCCCAGAGTGAAGTAATTTTAAAATAATTTAGAGTAAGTACTTTAAACACTCATATGCCTTATACATTATTTAAATACACCGTAAACCCCAACAATTTGGTAAAAAGCACCGTGAAATCATCTGCTATATCCTCTGTGTATAAGATATTAATATCAGCATCTGACAGTTAATGACAACATAATAATTTAAATGTGTTGACAATTATTGACCTGAACACACTTTAGAGAAATGTAAATGCCAGAGGAGAGCAGCTATAGCTCCATGACTAATGCGTGCCCTGGATTCTGACCATCAGCTTTGCTATTTCAGTTTTGTGACCTAAATCTCCCTCCCCTACCCGAAAGAAACAAAAAACCCAAATAAGAGATGTCTTACTTGTTCTGCTTTCTCCAGTGCTTTTCTATCCGCCTGCAAAAACTGGCAGTTCTCTCTCGCCAGCTTTTGGACCAGCTCAAGGCGTCCGATGTCATCTCTTCCCTGAAGCTTGCATAAAACTCCTGCCTTAAGGGTGGGAGAAAGAGCAAACAGATACTTAAATCCACAATCCCAGGACATGACACCGCCTCGAATTTCAACCTTAAAAGAAATGCATCTGTTTTCTCATATTTGCAGTACTTCGGTGCCACTTGCTGAGCACAAACAAGTCACTGCTTCCCGAGAAACAACTGGAGAGGAACAGAGGCACATCTGAATCTCCAAATGCATCTACTCTGGAGGGAAGAAGGCAGGGCTAACTAAATCAACCGCTCCTCTGAGTGCAACTATCAGATATGCTGTGTTTTATTTGTTCCTGTCAGCCTGTTTCCTGTTACATAAGAGAACAAGAGCAAGAGGTTAAAAACTCATGGGAAAGTTAGCCAGGAACAGCCCTGGAAAAAGAATGAAGTGCAACACAAGGCACTCCTAAAAATAACAGGCTACAACTCCCTCTGCTCCCGCTCCAACCATTTTTCACATATGCAAGACTCAAGAGTTAAAAGACAGTTGTGCCACATTTATTTATTCTGTAAATAACAAATCTGTATCTTTTGATTTTGTTTAGGAAAAGAAATTATATTTGCTTTAAAAGCTATGTTAGAACTATTTTTTGGCTAAATCTCACAGTTATTGAAGCTATACTGATAGTGTTTTGTCAAAATATTCAGCACTGGTTGTTGTCTAAAAATGGCAGATACATATAAAGAGATGGATTCATGCTTGCACACAGGCACAGCAGAGACTCATTGCAAAGTTAGCTGATATGGGTTAAACTGCCCCTTGCAAAGTCAGTGGCTGATATCACTATCTGTGATTTGGTTATGGATATAGCCGCTACATAACCGAGACCTGGGGCAATGATACCACGTCGCTTTTATTAGCTGAGATGTTTCCTAATGGGAACAGCAGATGCCTTGGGAGGGCCCATCATGTGGCATAGCTATGACATGGCTATATGACTTCAAAGGCAATCTGCAAATAAACATTTTCCCTGCCCTTCCTTCACTGTTTTCTTTCTACTGTTCATCTTGAGTTTAAATTAATCACTACCTACTCCAGAATTCACAACACATCTTGTGAGTCAGGCCCAAAAACTAGGGATGCCTTGACTTGCTAACCCTGCAGGGTCCAATCCTTTGGCCTTGAGCAATTACTGTCCATGACAGATGAAGGTGTGAGAGCGCTCACCCAAATCATCCTACAGTCTGCTGGTTTCTCCAAAGAAGTGAAAAGTGAGAAGAGAAGTGCTTCTTCAACTGAAGAAGCAAATCCACTTCATTAATAAGTTCTTGAATGCTGATGGAAAAAAATAGGCTCCACAAGCAAGTCCAGAGTCATCCTTACCCAATTCATCGAAAGAAATTTGTACATGCCTGCATTTCTCCAGCTGGGGTGAAGACATCCCCTCACAAATCTGCATCAGACACTTCTGCTCTAATGAAGTAAAGGATTTCAGATACAGCCTGTGCCTTGAATGTCCTGTGCCCCCCCTGAGCCCAGCTTCCCGAGGAACCCAGCTTCCTGAGGAATCCAGCTTCCCCACATAAGGAGCCTGCTCACTGGTTTGAAGGTCAGAAACCCACAGAGAAAATAAGGAATTGCATTGCCTAATCTCAAATTCCTTGCATAGTCTACGAGTCTAGTGTGTTATCTTCTAAATCGAAGACTTTGGTTTATAAACCAGTTCTGACACACTCTTAATCCGCTGCACATCAGCAGTATGACTGATTTTATCAAACGTGGAAAAATATAGTGAACTAGTTGTCCAGACTTGTTGAATCAATAGAGAAAAAAAGGGTATTTTGGAAGATATTTCTTTTTTTACTCTACAGTAGACATTAAAAAATGGTCAGATCAATAGTTTCCTAATAGTCTCCTTTTTCTCCTGGAGTTTACACAGGGAACCGAAGACTTGGGAGGCCTGATGTCTGCACTTCCAGCACTTTGAATGCTTGGGGACATTAACTAAATCAAGCCTGCTTATTTCATGGCTGCAGGATGGTTCTAGCAGGGTATTACATCAGTGTAACGTAGGCTAAGGGCAACTTCAACGTGTACTTGTCTACTAGGACTTCGGGATGATAAAGATTTCTACTCTGCCTAGATCTAGGATCTTAGCGCTGTGGAGGCACTTTTTTGCATCTTCCTGTTGTGCTGTCCTGGTTTAGGAATGGCACTCCCCAGTTTAGTGCTCTCACTGAGACTAAATGAGATGCCCCTTGCTCCCTCCTCCTTCTCCTCCCCACCTCCTTTGGGTAGCTGGAGAGGAGAATTGGAGGCACAAAAGGTAAAGATCACAGGTTGAGACAAAAACAGTTTACTGAAAACAGCAATGAAATAAGAAAACACACAGTTACAGCAACAATTATAATGACATAGGGTACAAGTCAAAAATGATTCACAGGGAAACCCCTCAACAACAGACAGTACCCAACCAATCCCTCCTCCACAATATCTCAGACTGGAAGAGAATCCCTTCCCCTGCCTCCACCCTGATGTGAGGTGGTATGGAATAACCTCAGGGTCCTGGCTATTGCAAAAACTAACCCTGTCCTGGCTGGAGCCAGTATATGTGTCCAGAGAAGGTAGTCCATGACCTACAAGTGGAAGAGATGGTTATGAGTCCCTGTTGAACAAATATTTATTGGTCTTCAGAATGTGAAGCAAAACCCAATGGTTAGAACCACTTATGCTATGCAGAAGAAAGGGGGCTTCAGTTTTGGAGCAAGAGTTGGCTTCAGTATGTTCAAAACAAACATCCAAGAGAAAGGGAAGGTTTTGAATGTTGGGTCTCGCTCTCTTTCACTGCTTGCCCTCTGCCTGTGTTCACACAGAGCGTGTTGCTGCCTTCCACATGAATGAGGACCCCAGAGGAGCAACTCTAAAGACAAGCCCATTAGCCCTTGCACAAATATGGTCTGTACTCAATTGGCAATTTCACTGGAGAATCACATTGTCCTGTTTCAAATAACCACCAAGTATAAACACCACGTTTTAACATGTCCCCTCCTCCTGTCACAGTTCTTTAATTTAAAGAGTTACAGACAACATGAAAAAAAAAATTTAATTGAGTTTCCAGAGGATCAAAATTTTCTGAGAGGGCTAAGGTATTATTAAATTAATTGCATATGTTTGGTTCTGGGAGTAAAGAATGCACTTGAAACACAAAAGGTTAAACAAGTTTTTTCACAACTAAGAAAAAACTATGAATCCTTTACTTTTAGTTCTGGTTTCCTCATTTATGCTGACCTTCTACTGCAAATCTTTCTGCTAAATACTTGTAAGAAAACATCCAGGTCAATTAAATAAATAATTGATGACAGCTTCTAAAACCTGTCTAGGAAAATGTTGACAGTTTCCACTTACTGGTCATTTTCACTTCTCAATACAAATTTAATTTTCAAGCAATACTTTGGAAGCTGTTAGACAAAAGGGCAAAGGCAAGTCATCCTACTTGCAAAGCACAATTTTGATTTTCATTTTGTGCAGGCACACATCCTTCAAAACCCTTGTTGGTGCTAGACCTCTAATTCTTGTAGATCAAAACAGGTACAATTACTAACATATGTGAAGGTGAAAATCAAAAGGTTGCGTAGTTGAACTGGCTTTACCTTAATGAATGATAAAAGAATGTACCTTATAGTAAAGCTTTACTACCATTCATGGTTCAAAATTACGATAATTAAGTGTGTTTATGTAATATTTGAAATGAAATTTTAAAAAGTTTAATGGAAATTAAAGCAAATTAGTCACAACTGAAGGTGGAAAAAGGAAGATACAACATATTTTCTGTTTCAGCATATCCATTGGAAAATACTCCCTCTGCATAGGTTGTAAATGAGCATCCTAGCAATGACACAGAGGTGAATTAAAATATCCCTAGGAAGATAAGATGGGATCTTTTATCTACACCATTTACACTGTTTACAGCATGTTTGCTTTTGAAAATCCCCTTGCCAATTTTTTTTCCACACTTTTACCAGTTTTGTCAACTAACTCAAGCGTAAATCAAACCTCTCTCCCACAGAGCAGTGTTTACAGCAGGCACCACACCCTTCAATTCTATTAACAGGAGGTTTGTGGTGGTTTGGTTTTCTTTCACTGTTCCCCCTCTCTCTTTTTGTAGCTGGTGAAAAAAAACTTAATTATTACTGACTTCATCTTTGATCCACCTGAAAACTTAAAACCATGTGTCACTGCCTCAAAAGACAGGATCCCTTGCTTTGCTCCAGTCCTGTGCACAGTCCCACTAAGGTGAAAAAAATCATTCACTCTTTTAAAACAAACTGTATTTGGCCTTCACTGGATGTCATTTTTATGATGCTAACAAACTGGAGCAACCACTGCTTTGATAATGCTCCTGCTCTCCTCCCAGCAGAGCACATGAATGCTTTTGTTAACTGCTCATTTAATAATTATATAATTTTAAATGTGTTTCATATTCTATCAAATTTTAGAAGCTGGTTTACAGTCAATTAAAATCTGGGTGAATCAATACCCCAATAATAAATGTTATAGGCTTTTATAATTATTCCAGGTAATATTATTAGCTGGCTACTTAGGAGCTTTGTGTGTACATTGTCTACGTCATAAATGGCAGCAAATATTTGCAAAAAACTAGTAAGTACAGCAACTAAGTAGAACTGAGAATACATGAAATCCTTCCCCTCACCCCTCTCCCCCCAACAAAAACCCAGATTTTTTTTGTGCAGTGAGGTCAATGTTTCCCTCTAGGTCCTTCCTATATCTCTGTAATGCACTCTTGGCTATACGGCTTGTACCCTTTCAGCGAGGCTTGTGCACAGACATCAGCATAAATCCTGTTTTTCTTGTGTACAACTTTTCAGTTTGGCAAGTCGTTAGGGAGATAAATCAGAGGCAAGAACTGCAAGCCACATATAGGGGAAGGAGAAAAGGTGGCAACTGGTGGGGAACATAACATTTGCAAGAGAAACAGAAGGAGAAAAAAATGAGGAAAATCAATTTTATATTAAAAGCAATAATCAGCACCAGTACAATGAGCTATACGGTTACACTTGCACAGCTTGAACACATGAATGGAATGATTGAATGAATTGCAGATTAATCAAAAAAGATTCACAGAATTAAAAAGGGTAAGCAATTCAAATAAAATACTCTAAAAGGCAGTTTAGTTTCTTCTGAGCAATATCCAGAAGTGTGCTTTGGTTGTAAATGAGGGCAGTTATGGAAAGAAAGAAAGAAGGTTGTTGCTTGCACTTGAGTGACTAATAAGTATCCCTATTTCATTGCATGTCTACTTATGGTGATTAAAATTCAATCAAAATGTCATAAGCCCTTGCCTCCTAAAACACATCTCATTTTACTTTCACATCTGGTATATGCTATGTGTATTATCTAAAAGGAGCAGAAAGATAGCTGAAGAATGCTGTCCAATTGCAACATCATGGGATTAATTCCCAGAGTAATCATCAATCTTATTCTAAATAGTCACATGAGATGAGATCCAGCAGACTTTCTCCCTCCTACATGCTCCCTGCACAGAACATCGAGGAAAGTCCATTTCCCAGAGCTATTCAAAGCTGTTCTTCAACTTGTAGATCTGAAAACATTCCCAAGATTCCATTAATCTTACACATCTACCTGTGCATCAGGGGTATCCTTGAGCTCTTCTAGTCCTCTTATTTCTTGACTGGTGTTTTCTTCATTTTGATGAATTGCTAAAATAAGAAATAGGAATATATTGGAAGCAGGCAGGTTTAAATCACAAAAAGCAGCAAAGTGGCATGTCCCACTTTAGATTAAATATGATGACTATTCAAGGAATGTTTAAACTTTAGCATTCTAGCTAACTCCTGGAGTGGTTTTGGACAGATCCTATAAGGTACGCCTTATTTGGTTTGGAAAAATGCTAAATACAGTTTACTTAATATTTCCCCCTGCAGTAAAATCCAGTACTAAATAGTTATAGTCATGATAATATTACTCCTGATAAAACAATGACATTTAAGGAAACTCCACACTGTAACAAGAAATCATGACTTGTAGGCAATTTAAAAAACAAGGTCTCACTTTTCTTCCATTCTATTGCAGAAGATCAGGTCAGACTAAACAAAATAAGCAGATTTATCCCTCACCTCAGACCTGGAAAGTTCTTTGTGAGCAAAGTGATGTCAATCTTAACAAACATCACCAGTAGCTATGAAAGTCATCTCCAGAAATAAATGGTTGCAGGTGGTGTTTTATTGAAAGCTCTTTGCTGCTCGCACAGTAGAAGAAACCAGCAACTTCACCCAATTAACATGACTTAAATCACTTAAAACTAGCAAGTATTGATAGACTTTAAAGTTTTGTATCAAATTTGTAATCCCTTGAAGGGTCAAAACCAGATGTAGCAGTTCATCCAGCTTAAGCAAAAAGGAATGTCTCACGAAAGAACAGCTCAGACTTCTGTATTGCAAACAGCTTCATCTATAGGCAGTTTTATTATCTATACCCCAAGCTATCCTTCCAGTCAGCACAGCCATCTGCTGTATTTTGGTGGGACATTGAGCCCTCAGATGTTCTGAAACGTGATATGTGGCAGATTGGGAGAGTCACAACAAAACACTTGCAATGGGACTTTACCTCATGCTATACATATCAACTTAGAAGAACCATACTCAAATATCTTTGATCTTGAGTATATATTGAGTGATATCCTGGTTTAGCCGCAGCATTTGTGACACCAGAAGTGTCCTTGAAGCAGCAGAGCTGTCACATCTATTTCCTGAAAAACACCTCATGGCTTTGAAGGCTGAGCTGGTATTCTTCCTCCTGTCCACCTCCTCTCTCCTTCACCCCAGTGTACCTGAGCTTCTCATCAGGCTGCACCTGAACAGCCACAGCCCCCAGCACAGGGTATTCAGACAAGGATCACCAGCCCTGTGTTGCCTTAAAACTATGTCTGCAAGCTGAGGCAGCCCAGAATTTGATTGGTGAGCAAAGGGAGCAGGAAAAGGGCTGGCAGGTAGCAGCACAACCTTCCCCAGACATCCTCATCCCTCAGCCTGAATCTTCAGACATAACCAGGTAACCACGACCAAGCTCATACACCTAACGTGAGCCACGAGGTGCAGCTTGGTGTGTCTGCATGGGTGCTCTGGGTCTGCTGCACCACACATTTAGGCATTTAGGCAGCATGTAGCAACTTAAAAGAAAAGTAACTTTGGACGGCTCTTGACCTCCAAAATAAATTGTATGGATTTATTTTTTCTTACAGCAAGATTGCTGCTGATATTGCTATGCCATTTGCCATATAGGATATAATCTTGTTTCTTCCCCCACAGTTATGCTATCAAAAAAAAAAAAAAAAAAAAAAAAAAGGTAATAAAAATGTAATTAAAAAAAGGAAAATAATTCATTCTGTCAATAGTTTATTCCATTACAGGATCTTTTTAAATCCATTATCAAAGGAAAACAGAGTTCTAACATAAGTCTTGACCATGGGGTTTGCAGGCATCAGTTTACCAGCAAACCTCTGATATTCAAGGTGAATACTGAAAACATGGGGTCAGACTATAGCTGCAACAGACAGCATGTATAATGGGCATTAGATCCCAGCATATTTAAAGCTAGGCAAAACCAAAACCCTCTTGGGATATTGTGGTGTATCTCTGCCTCTGCCTGGAAAAGGAGCAACACAATGACCCAGTAATGAGAGGGGTGGCCCGAGCAGCCATGTGTGACCCCTGCTTTTCTAGTGCAGGGCAGAGTTTCTGAAGGCAACTCCAGCCAGCCAGGCTGTGGGCTCTGTGCAGTACCTTCCCGTGTAACCCATCTCCCAGTCTTCCTCCCCAAGAGCTGCCTCATCCTCTTGCGCACAAGGTCCCACACATGCACGACCTTGTTCTACCCAGTGCCTGTGGGAGACACAGAGTATTCAGGACATCGATTTGTTGACCACTATGGAACAACCTGCCTGAGAAGGGAATGTTGCAATGCTGAAAGGCATTAACAAATGCTAAAAATTGGTGGTTTGAGCAATTTCTCAAATTGTTAAGTCTGCATTAGCAGAACATTTCCCCAGTTCTCCGTTCAATTTTCTGATTTCTTCTAAAATCAATTTGCTGTAGGCACTCATGGGCAAAATATCCCCCCAGACTCTGGCTATTAATCATGGCATTTAAAGGAGTGGCACCTTGCTAGTAACAAGACCATGTGTCCAGGTTTAAGTGATTTACATTGATCCAGCCAGCTTTTCCACAGCCCTGAGCAGACGGGTGCTCCACAAACAGCTGTGCCAGGGAAAAGGTCAGTGCCTGCCAAATGGTTTCTTGTCACAGGCCTCGATTACAAGTGTCCCCTTCCCTGCCCAGTGCCAGGGCAAACAACCCAGAGCACCTTCAACCAAAATGAACAGGCAGACGTCCAGGGAGCAGCACCTGGCTGGGCAGGCAGGTTAGAGAGTGGATGGTGCCTGGCCAGGGAGACAGTGAAAAGCAGCAAACACCCAGAACTGAGGGCAGCAAGATCTCTTACCCAGCACAAAGGGAAACAGAAAGAGGGTGCATGTCCAATGAATACAGCTACCATTGAGTGTTGAATGATTTTAACATGAGAAATTTTAAAGATGATAAGAAAATTGCCTCGCTTTAAGTGTACTCTAAGTGAACAGCTTAAAAAAAAACAAAGAAAGATTTAGTTTTTTTAATCAACAATTTCACAACTCAACTCTAAAAAACCCTGAATAAGTTTATCCTCCAGACCCAGCTCTCTTCGCCTTCAATGTTGTTTAGACTGTATAAGGAATGTAGAAAAGAAGCAGTAAATATTTTCTTAAAGGAACAACAACAAAAAACCAAACAGACCTCACACTGACGTTCTTGCAGCTCTCTTGGGAGACAAGAAGCATTTCACCTCTTTTTCATGAAATTTCCATCACAAACTTGATTTTTTTTGTCCTCCCTGCCTCTTATCCAAGCCCATAAATACCAGCCACAACTGAACCATTTAACTACACCCAGGGAGCAACACTCAAGGAATCACACCATCTCATACTTTTTTCCCATCACAAGAACACAGTCCCGTGAAGGCTGAAGTGACCACACAGACACACAACAACCCCTAATTATATTTCCTTGGTTTCTTTAGGAAAAGGTTGCTATGTGTTTTGTCTATAAAACAGAGAAAACCCACATATTTCTTAAAATATTCTGATATATCTAGAAATTTATGTTACATGGGGCCATCACATACATGTGAGAAATTGATTGAAGTATTTTTAGATATAGTATGCCTCCTAACCCTGTAACAACTCATAGAAACTCCTTGAATTGACCCAGGCACTGCTCTCATGGGTTACTGTGCATGTAATACAAGTTCTGTCACAAAATGTAAGAATTCAAGGAAAATTTCCTACTTACTCTTAGCTGGCCATTTATTTTTTGATTAAAAAAAATTGACATTGCAAATTCAACCATAGGAAAAGCAAGCGGAAGCTTAGGGTGGGATGGGAAAGCATTTCCCAGGCAAATGCTGATTCTGGAACTGTACGTACAAAAAAAAGTTGTGAACTTTGGACCTGAGCCAAATGTTTCCTTCTCCACTACCATAAATCCACCTTTGCTCCCTGATAGTAATATCCTAGCATGTTCTACAATGCAGCTATAACAGGGAAAGACAAAGGTAGTTTACCTTGATCTATATGTATTTATTTGATGTTATGTTTGAGTTCAGACTTGAGACAGGAAAAAATACAAACAAATGTAGAGTGACCAATTCCCTTTTCTACCTGCAGCATTTCTCCTTTGGAGAAAAGGTCACCCTGAATGAAAGAAAAATATGTCAAATGAGCATTAGCTTACTAATGTGCAGGTCAAATAAGTCCATTTGCAAATTAGTCTAGGGAATTCAGGATTTTGGTGTTTTATGGTCACTAAAAGATCACAAGGGCCATCATCTGATCTGAGCTGCTTGTGCCCTCACAGAGCAGAGCTGAGATTTTGTTAGTAGATTCCTCTATAAATTTAGGTTAGCAAAGAGAACTCTTGTGGGAGAGAGGTTTGTCCTTTAGTGACTCCATTTAAGATCATTAACTCAGCAGAAAAAAAATTATGAAGAAATAAGAAACCAAAATAAATCCTTTTGTACCTGCTCCTACAGCAGAATCAGCCATCACATGGGGGTGTGAAAGGAAAGGGAATTTAATCACTGCTCACACTGGAACCAACCAGCCATGCTCTCCCCTGCTTTTACAGCCGTGCCACAAAGTTCAGTGGAGATTCAAGGCTTTGGAAGGGATTTGTCTTTCCAGCAGCAAGGAGCACAACACACACACTAAAGGGTTCACCTTAGCTAGACAGGCTGGCATCCAGGGAGGGTAACACACCAGCAGCATTACAGACCCTCCCTTGCCTGTGGAAGAACCTGCCAAGGTTACCCACAGAGCAGTGCCTAAATGACACCCTCTTCTTTATGCCACAAACTTGAAGGTAAATTAATTACACTTGATGACTAAGATTTTTAAAAGTCACCTAATATTACAAGCACATTATTTCATTTTAATGCTTAGTCTTGTTCACTACAGCAGAATCATTTGTCCAACTGAAAGTGGGAAAGACAGTTTAAAAAAATCCACTCATAAAGCAGCTCCTGGAACCCACAGCGTTGTAATCTTCCCAGAGGCTTTGCTTTATTGTGCTTTCTTCCTTTCCTATAAATGAAATTTCTTCTTTCTACCCCTTCTGGCTGCAAAGATAACCTTTCAACACAAACTAAGGCACTAGCGTCACTCTGCCGCTGCAGCCAGCCAGACTGGAACAATAACACCAGGAGAGGTGTGAACTTCCTCCGTTTGGCTTAATAGGGTGTTAACTGTGAAAGCTAATTATTTAAATGCTTAAGAAAGGACTGTCCTCACAGTTAACCATTTTCCTGCTGAACAACAGGCAAGGACATCTACCCATGTGTAAGCAGCTCGCTCTGGGTGGAACCCACATGGCCATTCCAGTTCCTGGATTTTTTAAAACTGTCCTTCCCACTTTCAGCTGGACAAATGATTCTGCTATACTGAGCAAGGCTAAGCATTAAAATTAAATAATGTGCTTGTAATATTAGGCGACTTTTAAAAATCCTACTCATCAAATGTAATTAATTTACCTTCAAGTTTATGGCATAAAGAAGAGCATGTCATGAAGACACTGCTCTGTGGGTAACCTTGGCAGCTTCTTCCACAGGTGAGAGAAAGTCTGTAGTGCTGCTTCCCCATCACTGCTGGCTGCACCACACCCCCTGTACTGACTGTACAGGCAGCAGGCATGGGGACAGGACACCCCTCACGGACACGCTCCTGCCAGTCTCCTTGTGCCACAGAACTCCAGCTGCAGCCCTTGAGCTTGCTGTGAAATCCATCTTTGGGGCCAGAACCGCCTGACTTTTGGGGCAAGAGTCCATAAACCACCTTCAGCAGACGTGCTTCTGCACTGCCCTAGGCTGTCCCAGGCACAGCCTCAGTAGCAGCCGAGTGTGGGAGATTCCAGCTGCACAAACACTGCCAGGCTCACCTGGAACTGCACAGGCTGCATGGGGACATCCCTGTCCCCACAGCTGCTCCAGAGGTAGCTCTGCTTGCCGCACAAAGCTGGGTCACTCCTAAGGCTACGTTGCGTATATACTCAGAGACGCTCCTTCATTTCAAATGTGGACACGGATTTGCTTCATCTTGTTCTTGAACCTGTTAAAATCCTAGAACATCAAACTAGTCTGCCCGTGGAATGATTTCAGTCCTCTGTGATCACAATTCACACAGGAATCTCCTTTATCTAGCCAGTAAGTAAAAGACACCTACATGCTCTCTACAGATAGGAGACTCATTCCCACCCTGGAAGAGTTAAAGACAACTTCTGAATGCGACAACTTCTGAATGCAACAACTTCTTTTATTTGACAAGCCAACAGACTTTCACTGGCTCTCCCCTGCTGGATGGTTATAGCCTGTTGTGGGAGATTTTTTTTGTCCCTGTCAAAGCAACGAGATCTCAGGAATCTGCAAGAATATTCCCAGGGGGAAGAATCCAGGATTGCCAGCAGCCTGCACTATTTGATTTATTGTCAGCTGCTGAGAAGCTCACAACTTCTAGCACTCTTTTTATATTCCAAATTTTTAAGAGAAATGTTTGTTTATCTTCTGGATTTTTTTCAGTTGGTATTATTGGTTTTGTTTTGGTTTTCTTCCTCAATGGAAGTTGCTGGCATGAAGCTTTAAAAAACCCCGCAAACGTCCATTTTATTTTTTTAATCACATTTCTTTTAATCACATAAGCTAATTTCATTATTTTTGAAAACTTAACTGTTATTTTGAACAATGGAACTTGTGATATCCCTTGTTCTTTGTGGAGGGTATACAGTGAGCTCTAGAGAGGTTGGTTACTATGGCAGCTCTGAGCTGTTTGACAGTGTTATAATGTTTGCTGATGCTTATTAATTTATCAGAGTGGAAAAAAATGAATAGTTCATACTGACACCACTGGGGAAACTAAAAGCCAGATCCTCTAGGCTACATAGAGCACTAGTGCTGAGCAATGGAAAAGAAGATGAGCAGCCAGTAAATGCTTTGCAAACCTTGGATTTGGGGACCATTTTAGACCAGATCTTCATATATGTTCCTGCATTTTCCAAGTTCTGTTTCTAAACTAAAGGGGAAAACTAACAAGCACTGAGCATCCCTGAAATCCCCAAAAGCTGCTTGTAAGAGAGCAATAATCCCAAGAACAAAACCTTCCAACTGAGAATTGGTTCCTTATTTACCATGAAAGAGTAATCTTTTCTCAGAAATTACTGAAAAGAGAAAGCTTTTTAAGCTCATCCTTAACATGTTTCCTTTTATTAGCAACACAAAAATTGCCTTTGAGCTTTCTTATTCCTTCCCACTATTTCTGCATATATACATGCAAATTATCATACAGATTTCCCTTCACTGAGTACATTACATATCTCTGAAACATTTGGCAGACCCCTGGGGGGGTGTTGCCCAGACAGCTGTGCAATCAGCTGAGTAAATCAGCTAATTAAAGAAACAAAGAAAATGCAAAAATTATTAGAGACAGACTCCCACTTACAGCATTGTTCAGCACCTCTGTATGTAAAAAGCACAGCAAGCACAAGATGGAATAAAGGCACTTGTAAGTCGGTGAATGAACTATTGCACTAGTGACAATGATGCCATTTTCTCTCAAACTCTAATCTGGGATGCTATGATATTTATGCTTTGTAGTTTAAATCGATTTAACATAAATTACTCCAGCATTTTATTTCACAATTACAAAAGTGTGAAATGTAATGTTGGTCTCATAACTGACTTCTGCACGTAAAAAATGGTCATTAACTTCTGCTCGACCTTAGGTGTAGAACTAATATTGAATTTGCACAGAGGGTACTCATTATTCTGATTAGTTTCCATGCAGAAAAAGAAGTTCCCAAGGGTCCTAGTGCTACAAGCCATTTCTCAAATCTCAGATAGGAAACAGGACTCCAGAAAATGATGCAAGAGCATTTCCTCTCATTGCAGAGTTTATCAAAAGGAACAGATAACAGAAAGGGTAGGTATCTGCAATCTAAACACAGCAAAGCCACTGTGGTAAAAAAGGAGGCTGGCAGATGCAGATTTGGTCTTGCTGATCACCATTACGGCACCATTTCTTCCCACTGCTTCTAAATGACCACAGGAAGGAAAAACTTTAGATTAAACAAGGCTCAGGTCTGCCTACATTATATAGCCATTATAAATTTAAAAATGAATGTACCAAGTAAAGCCACCAATATTTCCCAGCTCAGTCAGATAATGGTCATCTCACATTATTGTACAACTGGCTTTGTTAGGAACTTCTGTTTATTTTATTTATAAGAACCAAAGTCTTTCATCTGGCTTTGGAGGTCCATATTTCATGCAAGGTATTGGTGTATTAGAACAACAAAATTTGTAAAACACCTCTGGCTAAACGAGACAGGCATTTTTTCATAGACAAACAATTACTGCTGATTCATGTGGCCAGAGAAGATTTGGTTTTCAATGCCTTGCCCTTTATGATGCATGGAAAAAATAAAGCCACATTTTATACTCACTCTGTGAATATATGAAGTGATATATTTTATCAAGGAGAAAAAAATGTGAAAAATTATATGAAAATGCTGTAGGATTACTACAGGAACAGACAAAAGCAAGGGGTTTTGTACCAATCACAGCTCAAGGTGAACTATTTCATGCTTGCATGCAGAACGTTTTGAATTTTATCCAGTAATTGTAGATATTTGTTCTCATGTCCATATTTAAATTTCTTTTTAAAAAATCACGTGGTAGTGAATGTACCTGTAACAGTGTTGTCTGAAAAGAGATGATGTAAGGATGGAGAAGAAAGAGCCCATTACATGATCAGAGAATGGTTGCTGGGAACAGATCAAACAAGGAGGTATGCACCGTTGCTGAGCAGGCTGGTGCAAAGTGAAACACTGCTCTCTATTCCATGGAAACATCCCTCAGGCACGGCCAGGAAAGGAGCAGGAAACAAAGAGGACCCTGAATAAATAAATTCTGTGAACTCATTGTAAATGCCTCTCCCAAAGCCCCAGTAAACAAAACATTCACCTGGGGCTTGTTTTTTGCACAACTGCTGTCTTTCCGACCTTACTGTGCTCTCTTTGCATATGTGCAAAATACCTTTCGCCTACACAGCTACCCTGCATTGCTGATTGCTTCTATGTGAGTACCTTAGATCACACAGAAAGAACTATCCTCAAGGTTCTACAACAATTGCAAAAACAAAATCATAAACTGCCAAAATCCCTCTCACCACAATTCCCAGCAGAAAGCTTTTGTCCTTCTTTTTCCAAGTCTGAGTCCATTCTGCTTTATATTAGCTGTTGAATACACAACAGCTGGTAAATGTTACTGTGCAGTACTTTCACTGATGTTGTCCAGGACATTTCCCACCCCTAGCATCACCCAGGGTAGGCACAAATGAGCATCATTCCCCAGGGCTACAAGGGGTCTGATCCTGCTCTTTTGAAATGCTGTCATTTTCTAGGTGTGCTTCATCTCAGGAATAATGGAAGAATCTGATGTGATGCAATACATCATTGGTCCCTAGGGGTAGGGATTCCCTTCAATAGGGCACGAAATGTTTTTAAAAGATTTTAAAAAGATTGCGTAAAGAAGCAAGCATGATTAGAATCATAGAATCATAAATTATGCTGAGTTAGAAGGGACCCATCAGGATTCTGAGCAGGACATCCCAAGAATCACACCATGTGTCTGACAGCATTGCCCTAAAGCTTCTTGAATTCAGAAAGATGTGGTGCTGTGACCACTTCCCTGGGGAGCCTGTTCCAGTGTTCAAGCACCCTCTGAGTGAAGAACCTTTTCCTGATATCCAAACTAAATCTCCCCTTACTCAGCTTCACGCAATTTCCTTGAGTGCTGTCACCAGTCACTAGAGTGAAGAGATCAGTGCTGCCCCTCTGCTTCCCCTCCTGAGGGACCACCGTGGGGTCTCCCTCAGTCTCCTCCTCTCTAGGCTGAACAAACCAAGATCACCTCCCTTGCTTCAAGACCTGAAATCACAAACCTTAAAGAAAGACCCTAAAGTGCATTGTAACTTTTAAAATATTGCTAGCTATGTTTTCAAGTGAAGCTTTTATTTTGAATCACATTTCAATGAGCAGGGGAAAAGTAAAGATAAAATCAGCATGACCAGAAGCACAACAGTCCTGTGCCTTCACTTTAAGTGGCCATTTCTCCAGGGTGAATCCTGTAAGCATCATTTGCAGAAGAATTTGCAGAAGAACTCTCATCCCACACAGTTTACTAATTTCAACCCTTGCTTTAAACAACTGGGAACTCGGAGGAACTGGAAGTTGTAGTGAAATGAGATACTACTTAAGTAAGCACACCTATTGAAAGGATTTGAAGAGAACAGAAAAGCAGTAAGATCCTATTGATTTATCCTTTTCCCACCCTTCAAACTTCCTCAATCTTTTCACAAGGGAAAATGCACACCTCTCTGGCATATGACTGTCACTTTATTCTGTAAATACGACCAAGTTTTTTCATGCCTCATTATGCTCTTTTTCAGTGGCATAAGTGGTAACAAACTGTACATTTTACTCCAAAGATATTGAATATCTGGTTGTTTATGAAACATGTAATTCAATAGTACTTAATATGTCTGAAATTTCCACACAATGCTGAACTAGTCCATTCTTTAATGACCTTTGATCATGTATTTGCTACGTCATTTTGCATACATATACACATTTTATGTGTACACAAGTCTAACTAAAATTTGTAATGATTTTCATTTTCTATATTACACTTCTACAAGTGAATAAAATGAATAACATAGCATAGGACATTCAGATAGTACCACGTGACAAAACTTTAGCTAATTAATGTAGAATAAATTTACTGAGAAGTCTCACAGGGATCTGCACTACTTGAGGAAATGGGCTGAAAGATAAAGATGCAGTTTCCTGAGTTAACTAAGCTGATAAAACAGCTTAATGCTGCCAAAAGTGTCTTAGTGGGCTCCTTCCCACACACCTCCACCTCTCCACCCTTATAAGAAGCTGCCACCCTCACTTTGTGTCAACTCTAGCACATGTTGCTGCTATACCATATGCTGCTCTGGCTGCCCCATCTCAAAAGTAATATAATAGATATAGCAAAGATAATCAGATTTAATGGAAGAGATTTGGTATGAGGAATGACTAGTGGTACAGCCAGTAACTGAAACAACTCACAGGGGTAAGACAGATGTGCACAAAATCCTGGATAGTATAATGACAAATAGGGAATGGAGTATTCACCCCCCTCTGTCAGCAAAGGGCTGTATCACAACAGAGTAAGGGGCACGGAGAATGTGTTTAAAACAAACAAGAAAAAATATGTTTTAACATACTACACATGTGAATTGTGAGACTTGCTGTCGTAAGAGACGATGAAGGTCAGGAGTATAAGCAGGCTTAAAAAGCAATTTGATAAATTAAAAGAGAAAAGGTCCAGCAAGGATTACCTACCACAGTAGTGTGGGTACACCAAAATCTATCACAGGCAGGTAGATGCTGAGTATGTACACCAGAAGGAGTGTACTTGCTCTGTTTCTCTACTCTAAGCATCCCCTACTCATCACTCACGGTAGGAGCGTAGCTGGGTGGACTTTTAACCTGACCCAGCCTGACTGTTCTCATGTGTTTAACCAGGCTGACATTGCCTGGAGTGTGTTTGAGTCGAGTCACGCAATCAGCTCTGACAGCAGTGCTGTAGAGGTGGTGCAGTGCCTGGGAAAAGGAATAGCTGTTCACAGCTTGCTTTTCATTCATGTCGGCAAAGCTCAAGCCCCAGTGACTGCTTCATATTGAATTGTCTGCACTAAAATAAAAATATGAAGCAAATCACATAGGCAGTTAGGTTCTGACAGAAGCAATACAAAAGAAAAGGGGAAAGGTGGCTATGCATACATATATGTAAGAATAGGGGCGAGGCAATCTAGAAGATCTCAAATACGGAGTTAATACATTGCAAAAGTCATATTATCATAAATTATTACACATTATTATAAAATGTGAATGATATATTAAAAAATCAATAGAGCTTGCCAATTCAAGAATGGCTTGGCTAAAATGTATCTAATTATAGAGTGGAAACCTGAATATCATTTATTAGGGGGAGAAAAACCACACACAAATCCTAGGGCATTTGTGGCTGCCCTGCCTTTCACAGTGGGAGGGCGAAGCACCCACAGACCTGCCGCTGCTCCTGCAGCGCCTGGGGAGAAGCTGAGTCACCATCTACCTACCTCATCCATACCCTGTCAGCTATTATCTTAACTAGCCCCTGTATTCATAAACACAAAGACAAGAGCCGTGCTCTTATCAATTGATCCTTTGCACAAATAAAGTTATAGAAATTCCTTTTTCTATAAAGGGATTTGCTGGGTGATGCCATGGGGTGCAGCTGGGTTTGTGCACAGAAATGCAAGGCATCTTGTTTGTGGGTGGGATTAACACCAGTACAAAGCATCTACCTGACAGGTTTTGATCAGTTCACATGTACCCGTGTAGCTTTGCCACCAGCTAAAGCCTCCAGCCTTAGGCTATTTGCTGCTTTTTATCCTTGTTTTAGCTACCATCTCTAACACAGAAGAAGCATGTCATGAGGCATGACAAGCAATTGAGATAAATGCCAACCCTTGTAAACCTTTAGGCGGGGGGGGGCTGCATTTATGTTACGTTTCAGCACATTAGCAGAAGCTATCAGAAGCCAGTAGGGTATAAATAAACCAAACAATTCAATGCCAAGTGCCTACAATTAAAGAAAAAGTTCCCTTCTGCTCCAGTTACTTGCTTCCCCAAGACCTTTTACCAAACCACAGAAGACAGCATTTAATCTATTTATTTCTAAGGTTAGGCAAGAGTAATTTCAATGCATTTTTATAAGCTACAGAGAAGTGCACAAGCTCATTTCCCCCTCCTAGGTCACCTTTATCATGAGAGCTTTATTCTAATGAAATATAAATGTGATTTCGAGTCAACAGTGTTACCGAGGTCCATCAACACTTCTGAATTACAGACACTTGTTTTATTCTGGTTTAGTTTTATTTGCAAAGAAACTAAAAGTGCTGAGCTCCCTCTGCATGAAGGCTCTCAAGCATGTCTCTGTCAGCACATGCCTTGTTATCGGAGTGGTACACTTGCAGTACACATCTGGAATATGAAAACAGAGCTTTTTTCTCACAGCACAGAAGTTTTTCATTTTTCAAATTTTTTTCTTTGGGCATCTGCCAGTTTTATGAATTTCTCCTATTCTTCTACACCGCAGTAAAAACAGAAAAACAGCTCTTGGGGAAAGGCATTCTACCCCACACCCTACTGGCTTTTTATTTTCTGGTAGCAGGCATTCTCCATCAAGTCAGATCCTGTACCAGCAAGAATTTGATACTGTGCCCTACCCCACAGCAGGCTCAGGTCTCTACCTCTGTTTTTGTCAGCAGATACAGCGTGGAAATCTTTGCCACAGCCAGAACTCTAATAGTTGCAACTACTACCTGTCACATACATATACTAGGTAGCGAACCCAAGCTCCATTTAAACAAAAACAAACTGTTTCATTCGGGTAACCTAAGGCAATACTTGCCCCCCAACTCCAAACACAGTAAACCTTCCTACTTGGAAGGTTTACTTGGAACCTCTTCATCTCTTGCACAGGGAACTGTGGTGTTCAGATGATTGTATAGTGCTTTCCATGCAACTTGACAGTGTGATTACTACAGCAGCTCTAGACAAATAACGCAAAAAACTAAAATTGACAATTTTTCTAGTACGATTAAATAATTGTGAAATGTCTCTCTAAGGGCAGATGTACATCCAGAAATTAAAGTAGCTCAGGAACACATTATATAGTCCTTGCATTAGGCAAAAATGCTGCTGCTTTTTCTTTATTTTTATGGAGGAAGGGGGGCTGCTGATCTCTACGAAAGCTTTTGGTTAATGAACCAATTACCCTTTGCAGGCAGGTTCCAGACAGCAGGTTAAGACCATGCCCATTGCCTGCCCTCCCCACTCATGAATCCCAGGGTGGATGAGCCAGGCTCCCACGCCATTCACACCAGCCTGGAAACTACCCAGGGCAGCTGGCCTAAAAGCCATGTCCCACTCTTTTCAAGCCAAAATAAACTCTTTGTCTGATTTTTGGTGGCTTATTTCCTGGAATTATATGGACTCTTGGAGAGGATTAGAGGAACAATATCTTCCAAAGATACTGTGGCTTACAGCCTCAGAAGTACTTTCTCTGAAAATGTGCTTCACTTCAGCAGGCACAGTGCACCATAGCTTGATTGCTCACTGTAACTGCTACACTGGGAATTCAACCACCAGCAATTAAATAAAGGAGCATAACCAACCACCCTAATTTACTCTGCACCTACTTTACTAAAGGCATTAACTTAAATTAGACTTTACAGTTATGTCTGATCATACAGGCATTTTTCACAGGCATCCAAGATGGGGCATATAGAAATGTAAAATCCAACAACAAGCATGCACTAGTTATACTGACTAAAGAGTTATCTTTTGTTCAGATCTGTAATAGGAAAGGCTGGACTGCACTGCAAAGCTCTAGAAGAAGCTTTGGTTCTTTAAGGCTGTGATTTTTAAATGAAATATTTCTACCTGTTCACTGAGGATTGCAATTACACCAGTAGAAAAGGAGACTCCAAGAGATACTCTCCTTTTGGATTTTCATCTCTTGCACCTCATTCCTAATCCAACGCCCATCCCATTTTCTACTCAAACAACCATCCACTACAAGGAAATAAGAGGCTAATTACAACACTGTTTTAATTACAGCTAGTAGCAGTAGGAATATTTGCTGACCAAACTGCTTAGAAGAGATATTTCTTTTACCTCTATAAGCAAGAATTGAAAGTACATGGCACTATGCTCATCCCATTTAACAGCAAAACAAAAGATTACCTTGAGCACTTCTTTAAAACAGCCTGTTTTCTTGTGCACTGAGCCAGAGCAGAAGCATTTCCATGTTCAGCCATTACAAGTCAAATGGGACTGGGGTGACACCAGGTAAGGGCAAGCAGCTGAGGGGTGTTGACATCATAAACTACTACAGCACTTTCAGAAGCAAAGCTACCACACAGAAGCAATGAAGGTCTGAATCCACACTCTCATTTGTGTTTGGTTTACATTTATTGATGAGTGTGGGTATAACTTTAGGGTACTTCTATTTCCAGAAAAAATGGCATCAAGCTATGCCTAGAATACTTTTTTTTACACTTACATATTCACAAGAAAATATTTGCAGGTACACCAGCCACATCTTCTTGGTGCCTCCGGTTTACGATACCATGCTGTGTGTTGTGCATGTGTGTAGTGAATTTTGTGCTGTACTTGTAAGCCACAGACAGACTGATAGATATTATGATGCAGCACAATGAACAAGTCAGAAAATAGCTCAAGACGTACAAGAACTGCAACTTTGATCTCTAGAAAAATCACTGAAAATCACAAGAGATTCTCAGTGAAAATGGACTCAAAGACCTCAATGGCTTTGGGAACACACTAATAATTCAAGGCTACTCCACCTCTTTATAAATACTATCATCTTGGTGCAGAAGACACTGCATGAAGAGTTAACCCTGTAAAGAGCCAGGTCTGGCCAAATAGGTTCTGTTAGTTCCTGTGCAGTGCCTGGAAAACACAGCTTCCTTGTTTCCACTCCAGCTCAGCAACGCAGACTCTACCTTCCAAAGCACCTGTGCTACCAAACCCTGATGGAGCTGAGATGGCTGCATATTTCAGTGCCCTTGCACAGTGGCACCAGCATTTGGTGTGAGTGCTTTTAATATCAGAGACTTCCAGGGATTGCTTTTCCTCTTCTCTTGCTCTGATCAAAGGCTTGCCTCTCCAGCCATACAGATGTACAGACAGGAAAGAACAGCTTTGTGCATGGAGTTGTCCTTTTGCTTTAGCAGTAAGAAAGACACCTGGCTGGCAAGTAAAAGACAGAAAAGATGATGGCATGAGATGATTAAAAAAAAAAAAAAAAAAAAAAAAGGAAAATGACCAACTTATTTGTCTTAAACATAAGTCAAATAAAGACATCAGTTTTTTTAATGAAGTGCAAGCTAGAGAAAATAGTGATTTTGGCCAGAAAGAGACCCAAGTTCAACTGTAACACTGCTTTTATTCACTAGGTCATTAGACGTAATGAGCTGGAAGGAGAGAAGCTCAACTGTAATTGCATTGTGCTGTATACAAAGATTCTCCATCACTATCTTTTCTTCCCTATATTAAAAAGACAGCAGTGACAATTCAGATACTTCAAGAAATGACAAAGGGAACAGCATTACAAAACCCCTCTGAAGTTCAGCCTGACTCACCTGACTTCCTTGCTTTCAAGGCAATGACAGCAGCCAGTTCTCTCTGTACCTGAAATATCAGGAAAAGAAAAAGATGGTTATAGTTCCTAGCACAGTCAAATAAAACAAAATGCAATACTGGTAAGATAAGAGCTATCAACGCTTTGGAGCAGTCAACAGCATGAGGAACTATGCCTGATTTTGAAATTACAGTCAGTTTTCCCTAGCAAATCTATCTCCTTCTCATCTGGGAATTCTGTGACTTTAATTTCATGTAAATACCACACATTCCTTAGGGAGTGGGCAATTCAGTAGCCTGACCTGTAATTTATTTGCACAGCATATCTCTTTCACAAGTACACACTTGAATCTTCTCCCTTCCCTTGTTACATATTTGTTTTGCTTCTGATGAGCATAATGTAATGCTGAATTTTTTGTGTGACTCCAGAATAAGAAAGTCCTTAATGCTGAGGTTTGACAAAAGTTCATGTACATAACTGACCTTCATTTTTTGGATCTTCCAGGAGGAAAAAAAAACAAAAAAAAAAAACTCTCCTAGTATCATGGCTGAGAATTTCAGGACCAAAATTTCATTTGAGATGAAACTGCAAAAGTCAGGGCTGTTTTCAGTTTTACAGGCTCCCTCACTAGCTTGTGGTAACACACCTCTGCCATGCTAACCAGCTCTCTTCCTCATCCTCTTGGTATCTGCATTCTTCATATTCTCTGCATAGACCAGCTGTTCTCTCTTTAGCCACTCACCTCTACATCCATTTCTCTCCAGAGATCTATTCCTTTTTATATAATTTCTTTTTCTATCATTTTTTAATACATTATTCTCATGCTTCCTACTTCTTCACTGCTATCATCTGTCCCACTGCAGCTGCTTGCACTTGGCCTACAGCACCCCAAATGCTCTCCTGCTGCATACACCTCAGTTCTTCCCTTCCTCTGCGCCATTTATGCTCTCAGATTTCTTTAAAGATCTCTCAGCTCCTTTCGATTTCCCTAATTTTCCCAAGACAGCTTGTCTTCAGTAGTAAAAAAAATAAATAAATATGGCACATTACTACTTTTTCTAGGGATTGTCTCACCTCTCTGTACAAAGTCTTCAGCAGTGCATACTAGCCATCTTGTCTAACAGACCTAGGCAGGGCTCAAGGCTATTCTGCAGTGGGAAGTTTGACATGCAGTTTCTGCCAGACGCAAAATTTCAAGTTACGTAGTTCAGTCATAAGGCACAAAGCCCACAGAGGATTCCCAAAGCAATGCAATTATTAACTACTGTCGGTATCCCACTCTAATGACTCTGAAGAGAAGTTTGAAAATGTGAAGGATAACTAGTTAGCATTATACTGGTCTGAGCAGAAAGACAGACAAAATCAGTCAGGGCATCTCAGTACTATGGTAACCCAAGCACCCACTGATCAGATACTCAGGAGCCACCCAGCAGTTCACTCTGCATGTGGCAGAAGGCAGTCATACCAGAGACCACATCCTTCCTCTGCTTGCATCCTTCTTTCCTTTGTGGCAAAGGACCAAAAAGATTTTTTTTTTTTTTTTTTGCTGTCCTTGCAAGGGAAAAGGATCTTTTCTTTCCTTGATGCTGCCCTACTGAGAGGGATGGAGTTTTCTGCCACTCCAAGCAGGAAAATATGAAGGCAGTGCCACAATTTTCTTAAATGTCATCCTGTTTCCAGCACAATTGTGCAAGCTGGCAGTACTACCTTCCCTTCCTTCCTTCCTGTACACTCATTCCCATGTCTGTAGAAATATTAATCATGGATAATGTAAGCATAAACTTCAAGTAAAATGGGAAAGAACAGTTATTCTGTGGAAAAACAACTTGTGTGCTTCCTTGCAGCAATTGCTATACACAAATATTATAAAAAAAACATACAAGCTATCTAGTAAAGAGCAGGTTTTTCAATAAAAGCCTGAGTTGTTTCTGAATAACACCATGACTTTTGTTGCTACACTTCTTGGACCCTCTTCCTTCATTAAACGCAGAAGAAGGTACCCATTTTGATGCCTCAGTTCTGGTCTATTGTCACAGGTATTGACAGTAAGAAACATTACACTGATCTTTATCTTTTAGCATGTAATAAATACATTATCCTAAGATTATCCTTAAGAGACACTACAACCTGAAACAATTGTGAATGTATCACTCAACCCAATCAAGTGTTTAAGAAATGCAAATCTCTCCATGGCTGCAAAGAAAAACACATCTTGTCAGAAGAAAAGGCAGCATTGTGGGATCCTGCAGTTGTATTTGCAGTATTACTTTTGCTTATAAGGTGGCACCTTTTAGGTTTGCAAAAGTGCTAGAATCACAGAAAATTAAAAGGCTGGGTTGCTATATTTTGTCTATGTCAAGCTAAATATCTCCTAGTTTGCTGGTGGCCAGGAATGCAGCTGGTCTTTTACTTAACTTGAGCAAAATGCTTCAGATAGAACAGGAGGAAAATATGTTTTTCTGATGTTAACAGTAAGCAAAAGTTCTTTCATCAAAGGGTTTCATCATGATAACCTGAGCTCCCTCTTATAGGATTCACTGCAAGCACAAAGAATTGGTACTGCTGACCATCCTTCTGGATTTGATTTGTGTCCCTAGATTTCATAATCTATATGCTTTTGTCTATTTTAGCATAAATGCACTTGACATCCCTGCTGGACATGCAATTCCTCTGCATCATTACACCAATGGAAATCCATGTATAACACTCATTCCTCACTGCACACATGCTGCCCATTATCATACTTCTTCCTAATAGGATTTCAGTTACTGCCTGTTTGACAAAATCGATAGTTGCACATCACATGGAAGATAATAATGCAGACACCAAATAAAATATATAAACAAGAACTATGCCTACCATATTGACATATTAAATTTTAAAAAATGTTTTATACATACAGCATGTTGCTACAAAGTTAACACTATCCAAACAATATGAATAACATTGCAGATGTCAAAACTGATTCAGTTTAAAGGCCAGTTCACCATACAACATTTACAGAAATATAATGAAAGTCTGAAAGAGAACATTTTGAGTGGGTAGTTGGCATGTTACTACATCTCAATCAGTTTTCTTTTTGCAATATAGAAGAGTGTGCCTAGAAAGAGACACTCAGGTATACCTCTGCTTAAGTACAAATGGCTCATTTATGTGGTGAATCTTGTCTTCAAAGAATAGAGAATTTTGAAAAGTAAATGACAACTACTGCTCTTCTTTTAACACAAAAATTATAATTTTGTCATAGTGGACATAACTGTGCATCTAGCAGACAGTACATACCATCTCTACTTTTTTCCTTTCTTTTTTCTGCCCGTAGCAGTTTTTGTGAGACCGTATTCTAGATGCCATTGTGCCAAGCAGAACTTCAAATCTAGAGACAAAGTGCCATCCTCAAAATGAAATGCTGCAGCAGAAGGCTCTAAACAGCAGAGTTTTGAAAAACACTGAGAGTCCAGTTCACATTTTTGCATGTCTAGTTATGATAGTTTGATGGGCACTAAATAAAAGAAATATTGGCTCATGACTTAAAGTACCAGAAAACTATTTTCCTGATACACCTCATTAACATCCTGATATTATCTTCTGTTGTATCACAAGGTAAGGCAAAAAAGCTTTGCAGTGGAAACACTCATAGCTATCCCACTATGTCCTGCTTTTAGCACACAAAACAGTGAAGATGAAGCTGCTCTTCAGGACACGACATGGGATGCATGACAGGTCTAGGATGCTTTTTTAAAACCATGAGTAATCATTGCATTTTTTAAAAAAAATCATGACCAAAAAGATTACCTGATGCAAATGTATTTCTGATGGTATTTTGCAATGCTTGCCTTTAGAATTTAAGTTTGATGGTTTTGTTGGTGCCTCATGTAATGGAGCTTAAGATATAAGCACATAATGTGATAGGTTAAAATAGGGACTTATATTTTAGGCACACAGATTCCTCCAGCGTTGTTTAGGTTGGATCCTCACAATCAGTGTAGATTTGAAAATTTGGAATGGAATCCCCTGACAAAAAAGCTGACACAGAAACTTTCTTCTGACCTGAAAAAAATGTTTTGTTCCATGAAAAGCAAAAATAAAAGTAGAAGAGACAGCAGTAGGATTTACATCTCCAATTAAAAAGCCAGCTCTAATCTTCAAATGCTTTATTGCTGGGCTGGAAGTAGGGATGATTCTGTGGCTTTTTTTCACACTTCTGAGATACTGGTGCGAAGAGTATCAAGAGCAGGATTTTCAATTATGAATTCTTCAAAGAAGAATGGTTTAATTTTGTACCAAATACATAAACATTCAGTGAGCCAAAAAGCCAGTGTGAACACATTACCAGTAATAGCTAATAACTCCACTTTCAGTTTCCAGCTCCTGCTACAAAAAAAAGAGAGAGAATCTAGATACTGGATAGTCCAGACCTCTGTTGAATGGTGTGAGCTGAGGTACTTTCCATAAAGTTGCAGTGAGTATTTTAGGTCCCAATCTACAGTATGGAGGAAAAGCAATATTCTGAGGGCATAAACAGGAAAAGTTCATATACAGATGTTAAAATCTGGAGCATTCTGCTCTGATCTTGTGCCTTTTCCCCAGGGGTAGACTAGAAAATCATTACAGAGGCACTACAAAGTTCTGTGGAAAATCAGAAAACGCAGGAGAAAAGACCAGATTCTTGACATCACCATGGCAATAGATGGGTCTCAGGCCATCTGGAGATGGAACTGCCTAATTTTTCTTTAGCTAGTTAGCTACAGTAACAAAATAGTTCATTTAAGAAAAGCATGTCTGTGTGCCCTACTGCTGGAATGACTCAGGATGTAGTTCACAGGTTTGACCTTGCAGATGTGGAACACTCAGGACTCACTGTCAATTAGTTGTTTAAGGATTTGCATGTTACTCAAGTGCATCCAGCAACTGCTAGATTCAATTCGTAAACTCAACAGATCACTTTGTTTTGTTGTGTGTCCCTTTTCTAAACTGGCAACCCTCCCCCATTATTCTGTTTTTGATAGACAAAGCTTTTGATGAATACTAGCAATGTTTTATAGAATTGGCGTTCTCCAAGTTTTTGAAAAACTATAACTTTGCAGAAAGTTTTTCACAGTTTTCTATTTTTGCTCTGTATGGTAAGGAAAATGGAGGATATTGAGGTTCTGAGTTCACCTTTCATTTTCAGTTAAGAAAAAAAGTAGAAAAAATAAGGAATTTGAATATAGAGACAATAAAAAAAGATATTTAAAACACAGCATTTGCTTATGTCATACATTGTAAAATATTCTTGCATAAAGTTGAATATACAGAAATGCTGGCTTTCCAAACACATTATGAAATTTGTCTTTACAAAAGACACCAAAAATTCTCCTTTCCTTCCATTTTCCAGCAATTTCAAGATAGCACTTCACTTATTTTTCTTAAAATAGCTCTTGACTTTTTCATAAAAACTTTACCTTGCTTGCTTCATTTTTGTCTCTGTACCTCCTCCCATGCCAAAAACAGAACTGACATTAATTCCACGTTTTGGTGATGCCATGACTTAGGTGCGGTGTTCACAGAACTGCACAGTCACAGAGTGGTAGAGGTAGGAAAGTACCTCTGGAGATCATCTGGCCCAAATCTCTGCTGAAAATCATACCCAGCTAGAGCATGTCCATCAGGTATTTGTACACATCAGTAAGGTTTTCCCATAGCCTTCTGTTCTCCAAACTCCACTCCCACTTCTGTCAGACTCGCCTTGTAAGCCAAGTACTCTATTCCCCAGCCATCTCCATGGTCATTCACATACACTCCAGGACATCCATATCTCTTGTACTGAGAGTTCAGTACTGGACCAAACACTCCACACCTGGCACACCAATGCTGAGGAGGGGAAAATGATCACCTGCCTTAGCCTAAGGACAATGCTCTTACTAATGCAGGTCAGGAAGCACATGCTTTCTTTGCCACAAGGGCATGTTTCTGGTTCAACCTGCTGTCTACCAGGACCCCCAGGTCTCCTTTCCTGCAAAGCCCCTTTTCAGTCAATCCCCAGACTGTACAGAATCAATCAAAATGCAGAATATTGCATTGCCCTTTGTTGACTTTCCTGAGATTCCTGTTGGCCCATCTCTCCAGACTGTCAAAGTCTCTCTAAGTGGCAGCGTGACCACAGAATCATAGAATTATGTAGTTTGGAAAACACCTGTAAGATCATCAAGTCCTGCTGTTAACCCAGCACCGTCAAGTCCACACTAAACCACGTCCCCAGGTGCCACATCCACATATTTTTTAAATACCTCCAAGGATGGTGACCTCCCAGTGTTGCATTGCTTGCTAACTTTCTGAGGGTGCCCTCTGTGCTGTCATACAGATTACATTAAATTGAGTCAGTCTAGCTTAACTTTCTGAAGTCCTGTCTGTCTGCTTCTTAGAACAGTGAGCTCACAAGATAAACAAGATTCACCGAAGTCTAGCACAGACAGAATAAGACAGAATATTGTTTATTATGGTGAAGTTTACTGAGGCTAAATATAGTTGGGAAGCTCAGGTTTCTCAGGTCGGTCTCCTCAGAAGGTTATGATAATCAACACAAGGGGTTATAGAGACTTTTCTCTCCCTTTGTCTCCCATCACTGTACACTTGACCAAGAGGGTCTGAGTGTAAAGCACACGGCACAAAAGTCACCTTGGTCCTCCAAGTTGGTATCTTGTGGGCCATGAATAGCATCTATTACAAGAGCAATCTGCTGCAGTCCTTGCTTGGGTTGATTTTAATAGCTCTGGAATTGTACGCTAAGACCTCAGTAAAGCTCTCCCCTTCCAGAGACTAAAAGAGAAGTCTTCACATAGAAACATCTGTTCACTTAGAGTAAGTCTTTCATTTGAAAGGATCCAAAACATGACAATATTTCAAACATGATCAGTTCAAACTTTGATGCAATGACCTTACCGCAGAAGTGAGACGAGCAAGAATTTCAGCATTGGTTTCTGCTGTATCTTCTATTTTTTGATCAGGCCTTAAAAAAATAAAAATAAGATTTTATTATTTCTTTCATTCTGTTTCAACATCTTTTGATTCCTGGAAAGCAAGGAACTGTGTAGCCACAGGCACTAATGTAAAAGGGCCTTTGAGATTCCACATCAAAATGGGGACTGCAGTACGACAATAATTAATCATGTCAGTAATGACAGAGTACACCCTTTGTCCCTGGATGTCAAAAACTCTTTTGATCCAACCAACGTGAAGCAGTGAGAGAATTCTTCAGCTATAAAAAATATGAAGAACTGGAGAATACAGGATCCTTCAGATGAGAGTTGCTTATTTGACTGCATTTTTGCTTTGCTATAAACATATTCTAGGAACAGGGCAAAGAGTTTTCTATCTGCCCACCACCCAGCTTTGCTAAGGTGCGGAGCAACACCTATGGAATACACCTTCATGTAGACAAAAACAGACAACACCAAAATAATTCTGTGACACGTGAAATTTGATATTCAAGAAAAATAACTGAAAATGAAAATAATACGTTTAAGAAGCCATTAATAACCAAACTAAAGCAACAGCTAAGAATATTATTAGGTTGTCTTGACAGTAACTCACAAAAGAGAGACTTTTATCTGTCTTTTCAAAAGTGAGGCAATGAAAGTAGAACCCTCCTAGAAACTGTCCCAGAAGTCTGGCCCATGTGGAAATAGCCACACAAAAGTGGACAGTACATGATAAGACTGTTTTTCTTTAAAACAGTCTAATTCTCATCACCAAAATAGCTGTAAGCATTTCAGAAGCTTTATTGACAATCAGAAGCATTATACCAATATGATAGGGTTATAACTACAGGAAGAAGTAAAAGCAAATGCCCTTGAGATCTTTACTTTTCATGGTATTCAAAAAGCATGCCAGCAAGCTGAACAGATACACAAAACTGCAGCTGCTGTAATAAACATAAATCCCAGGTATTAGCAGAAGCTTCTGTCTTTGACTAAATTATTTAATTGCTTATTTGCCTTGATGTCCTTAGGGAGAGAGCTGGCAACACATCTGGAATATGCAGCTGGTATATTGTGGTTCTTACATCCCATGAAATTTCATTCCCTGATATAAAAATTAAGGTCAGAAAGCACAGAATGACACATGCATTCATTTTGGAGTAAGTGAATTCAGATCAAAATGGTAATTCAGATTACCAACTGCCTTTCCTATTCAAAGAAAATGTGATTTAACATTTTAAGTGTTATAAGCAGTCCAAAAGAAATAAATGAATGTATTTTCATTTACAAAGACTGATTTATTCAGGTTTTCGCTTTATAATTTGGAATGAGATTAAAATAACTGAACCCTTTAGATGTTTCTCTACACATCTGTTCTCTTCTGATCTCTCAGAACCAGGCTAGGACCTGATTCTTCTAAATTGGAGGCAGAAGATAGCAGCTCAGTAGACACATCCACAGATGCAATCTATAAACCAAGAACAGCACATAGCATAGCAAGTTCCTTCTTGGGCCTTTATCAATTTTTAAAAATATTGTTTAAAATATTTTATCACTGTTGAAAAATACTCCCAGTATTCATCTGCATATGAGCATCAAACACTTCTGAAATCATGGATACACTAAAAATTACTCTTTTATTATCAGCTCTTCAGAAACAGAGAGGAAGGGTATATTGTGGCACCCAGGCCAATGGACAAAAGCAACAGTTATCATCCTACTTTTTTCAAAAGTGGACAGTTAGGACCTAGTGAGGCTGGCACTAAACAGGAGCCACAAAACCCAGGCAAATCAGTGCTTATACAGTTCAGTGATCTGTGGGCACAGACTGCTAAGCAGAGTGAGATGCAGGGATGCTTGTCCTAGACCTGCAAGCAGGCAAGTCAGTTTTCTGAGAGCTGTTTGTGTTCAGCAAAAGCTTTCCAGGAACTCCATAAGGCAGTAACTAAATCAACATCCCATCCTGGCTATTAGCATTAAAAACAAATTACTTTTAAGAATGGTTACTTTTCTGATATCAAAAAATTGCAAACTGTTTCAGGATAAAAGACAGATAATATAGTGCAACACTCCTGAAACTAAAAAGCGATGTAAGATTCGGAAAAAAACCCTCTGCTAATATACCTTCCAATAATTTTTAAAAGTATTATGGGATACATTTCAAGAGTCTCAGGTACTGACTGCATTCTTGAAATGTTCAGAGTCTACCAGTGGTTCTGGGAATTGTTAGAAACACTCCCATTTACAAGGAAGGAAATAGAAGCACACAAGGATTAAACACCTGATACAACACCATTGCAGTAACTGGAAAAGAATTCAGAAGGCATTGAATAAGAGTCTCAGTGATTGCTCAAGGCTGTAAGGGAGTCCATGCCACAGCTTTCAGTTCAGATTTTTTGTTCCCAGGCCATTGAAATATTCACTTGTTTTTTACTCAAGGAGAATGACTGTGATTAACACCACGTGTTTAATGACCCCAAGAAGCCTCTTCTTTTGTTCCATCTAATTTGACATTTACAGGGTCTGAATCCTGTGGAATACACACAACATTAACCTTCAGCTTAGCATGAGCTGCTGAAAATCTGCTATGTCCTGACTAATTTTCTATGGTGAATTCCCACTCATGTTATGTTGAATGTAAGGAATTTCCACCAAGGCCAACAGGAAGCCATTTTTCAGGAATCATAAGTACATCTCAGACTTCAAATCAGTATTTTTATTGTAAAGTTTCCTACAGTAATTTCATAATACCACAAAAACTGACTAGGAACAAATACAGATCCATCAAAAATCTGTACAACAAGTCAAATCTGAGCTATGTTTATTTAACAGCGTTTCCAGAATAGCTGCTGAAAGAAGTCCCCAGAGCTGCTACTGCCTATTCAGGTCTACAGACTCCTTCAGGGATGGCAGAACTGTGGCACTCCAGAGACCCACTGATGCACCCAGCAGCCCAGGCAAGCACAAGGCTGCTGTCCACAGCTGCAGAGGAGACAGATGTCATCTGGCCTCTGGGACCACCAGGAGACATCCAATGTTCCCTTCTGCTGCACAAGCAGGCAGTTGCTTCTGATCTCATCAAAAGCAGAGAATCTATTTAATGAAGTAAGAATTTCTCTATCCCTATGTAGGTAGGTATAGAGTTAATGCAGTCAGTATAGATTGTGAGAAAAGCTAAGACAGAAAAATGAGTACGAAACTATTAAATTATAAAAAAAATCCTATGCTTCTAATGGTATGCAAAACAGCTTATACATTCAAGAAAAGACAAACACTACAGGGAAAGGTTTTTAGAACTGTCCTCTTTCCTCATGGAAAGGAGTTTTTTGCTTTATTTAACCAGGTCAGACAACTTTAACAAACATCTAATCACACCTATTCCCTTTCTGACTATGTTTTAGAAGTTTATTATTTGCATCAAGCATGAGGAATTTTGAACCTTGAAAAGTCTCTTTCTGCTTTAATATGACATTCCCTCGAGGGTATACCATTGTTTAAAATTCAATTCCTACAACACATACTTTTTCAAAAAGCACCCTCACAATCTGACAGGTAAAAGCTTCAGAAAACAATTTTTCTGTGACAATATTCCCAAAAGGAATCCAGCTTCAACTCAAATTTGAATAATGTGAGCAGGAAGGAGCTGGAAATGTACATTAATGAATAATTGTTCAATTCATGTGACAGGGATCATCTTCCACTGGAAATGACAGTTGCACTGAAATAATAAAACTGCAAAGCAGACCATAAACTTGAACCTAAAAAGCCTTCAATCCATTTTCCCACCCAGCATCCTTCAGTAACACATCAATATGACCTATCTCTTCTGTCCTTTTAATTCAAACCTTTTTAACAAGTAGACACAAACCATGAAAATGATCTGATTTACGATCATGAGAAAAATCCTAACTCTCACTAAGATCAAGATCAAAATGCCCTGATATTTAAGGGACAGACAAACTGTTTAGCACCAGAGTTAGCTGGAAGACAAGAATTTTTATTTACAAAAACAGTCAAAGGTTTTCTCCCATGTGAGTCAGCTGCCCAGAAGATCATATTCAGTCCTGCTGCTCTAGCCAGCTTGGGGTTCTTGTCACTTGCCTCGATCAAATAAATGCATTTTGAAGGGAAGTTCCACTCCAGAACTGCCAATATTTGATTGGTGAGGGCAGTCAGCAGTAGGGATGGGAATCAAGTTTCTGCCCTAAACCATGCAGAGAAATTACTGAGTTTTTTTCCTACCAGCCCAACATGTCTGAATTTAAGAATCCGGGCTTGAGACAGCTTACAGGCTCTTTGGACTTTGTGCTGCATTAAAGTATTTCTTCTGGACGTTGAATGAGCATTTTTAAAAGCTAATAGGCAGAGAAGGAAAGTACTCATGGAAGAAAGTTTTGTCTTTGGCATCAAAGAGAATAAATTTCAATACTGCCAGAGTAATAGCTCTCCAAAGTATTGGGTTTGAGGATCATCAAGCTAGGGACAATGAAATAATTTAACTCAGCTTGTCTGTTTAGGGCAACTCCTGCAGATTTACTAAAGCATAAATGGTCATGAGCCTCCAGAGCTCTCACTAACACCTCTCTCCTCTATTTTGGGCTCTCACTGTGGAATAACTGTTTTCCTTCTAGCCACTCCAAACAGGCAACTTTAGAGTGCAGACACAGGAGCACAGAGAGTATAACATGCAATAGTCAGGGACACATATAGGGAACAAAACTCTAAAAAGGCATATTCTGAAAAAGGGATAATAATGTGAGTTTACAGAGCTCTGGCAAGCATACAGTAGAAAATTAAAATCAAATGACTGAAGGTACCACATTTCACCTGTCTTGTCAATCCATCTGTAAGCTGATCCTGACATATGACAAGGGCATCTGATCTGCTGCTCAATTAGCACCAGACATCCCTGCTGCCAAATTCATGCCAAATCCCCAAATGTAAGAGGAAACAAAAACAAAACCACAAACAAAACAAAACAAAATCACGTGCCCAGGTAATATAGAAGCAACAAGTTAGAAGCAACAAGTTAGTGGCTAAAAACTGTAATATGTCCAAAGCCTCTCATCAAGTGCCTCCATTTTTCTACCCATACTGACCTTCTCAGATGAAAAGCACATCTCTACAAGTTTTGTGAACCTCCAAAAGAAAGCTGTCTCATTTGCAAGGTGATTATAAGGCCAAGTGTCATTATAAGGCCAGACACTTATAAAATAGTCAGTAGAAGTTGCAAACAGCTGTATATGCACACTTACAGATTGCACATGTCTATCCTGGGAGGAGACAGTGGCAGTAGCTGAAGTAGGAGCTTTACTCCATTCTTCCATGCTTCCTCTTTCTCAAATTCACAGAAAAGGTAGGTACACTCATCTGCTGAGAACTGGTAGAAAGCATGACTGTCTTGAAAGTAGAGTTGTCTGTCCACTGTTAGAAAAAATAATATTAGATATCCTTCAAACCTTCACCATGTAAAGATTCCTACCACATTCTGTATTTCACTTGACCTTAATGCTGAGTGGTACCATCAAACAGGGCAAAAGGATTGAATATTCAGCATGAAAAGAATCCTGACCTCTCGGTATAATTCAGTGCATCCAAACAGGAAAACAGCAAAACCTCAATTTAAAGATCTCCAAGATCCTGAAATTCAAGCATTAAGACTGATGAATGTTTAATCAATTTTGGAACCAGTTCATGTTTAGGGAATAAAAACCTTCCTCTTTCTTGTTAGATTTCTAAATCTCAGTTTCCATTGGTTTCTAAACTGTTTTCACCAATGGTCAGACAGTAGGAAACAAAGTTAAGTAATGGGGATGAAGCCAATCATTTTACCAGCTTCTCCTCAAATTCAGGGCTACTGAGTTTGTAGACTAGACCTGGATAAGAAGATGCATCGGTTGTCTTTCTTGAAAAAAAAATGGGATTTAATGGGAAAAAAGGACAGAGTCCAAAGCCAAAAGCACAAGCTCCCACAACAAATAATTGAGCCCTTGCTGAGGCTGCATGACCACATGCGCTGTCAGTTTAGTAGAAGAAAACCTTAAGGTACACTGTCAGTGTACACATGCAAAAATCTTCCACAGCTCCTCATCTTTTCACAAGAAAGAAGTTCAGTGTCTAGCACAGACCCCAGGGTGGGGTATGACCTGAGTTGAGCTACGTAAGTAGTCCCAGCCTCAAAGTAAAACCCATCAGATATCCAGAGGCTGGTTACCAGTGTAATTATCACAAACCCCATTAGCTGGACCAAATCCCTCAGTCTCGTGGGGGAGTTGGGGACAGCATGATAGAATCTGGCCTCATCACCATCTCAGGGAGCTGGTTCCTCTCTCAACCCATTGTAATTAAAAATTATGGAAAACAGAGAGGAAAAGAAAATCATTAATAGCTACAGAAGTCATCTGGCAAAGCTATGATCTGCAGCAACTAAACAGCTGCTGTCTTGTGAGAAACCTAAAATATCTTGAGGGAAAAAAAAAAGGCTGGAAAAGACACACACCCTGTCTGCAACTTGATAACAGGCAATTACAGTTTCAAAAGCAAAAGGAACAAAATTGCCAAAAACAGGGGATTGATCTTTGGTATTTATGAAATGAAAGGTCACAGAAGTGAGCCTCCCAATAAGACAGTAGAATAAAGAACTGGCAAGAAAATTGGATCAATCTGTGCTTTTTTCTTTCCCTCGCCCGATCAAAACCAAGACTCTTGTCCTACGCAGGAGAAAGGAATAGCCTCCTTCACACTGGAAGTACTGACAGGACTGACCTGACAATATAATGCCCATATCCAGGAGGAGCTGCCACACTCCAACTGCTGTGGATCGGCACTTGACAAAAGGGCACTGCTCCAAAAGCCAGTCTACAAGTTCTGATCCAACACAACTTCTCCTGAAAATACGCAAAACATCACTTCTTAAACTACAGCAACGTTAAAACATTCTTTTATAATAAAGTGCTATTTTTAAAGCTATCAAAAGTCAGCCTTTTTTGTTCAGCAGAGAAAACTCTTAGTCTCAATTTCTTATTTCTATTCAGTAGAAATTAGAAATTCTATTCATTCATATTCATGACCTATTCATTTCAAGGGAAGAAATTACATTGGCAAGCCACAGAATACCTCTAGCTACAATGAGGGAACTTAAGTTAGATGAGCAAGTTCCCTTACACACCTGATTTATGCAGCATACTTTGCAATACATAGCATTTTTATCAATTTGTGCTGCATACAGTTAACCCAAAGATGCATAGAGATAAATAAAATCCAACTTTTTGCCGCAGGATTTTATTTCCTTTCGGAGCATAGGCACAATCAGTACAGCTAAACAACATGTGTAAGACCTCTATGTGCTGCTCTAGGATGTACTTAATCTTTCATATTATTGGTAAATGTATATATTTAAATAATAATAAAAAAGTAGTGGATTTTTCTTAAGCACAGGTGTGAATGAATGGTGCTATAACACAGAGCTACACATGTTGGTGTAATTGAAAACAGGAGAAAGCATTTATGCTACAATGCAATACAAATGGAAAATCACTTCATTACAGAAATATTCCATAAATTACATGCAGAAATCACCGTGTCACTAAATCTTGGAATCCAATTAAGTTCTTTTATAACTCCAAACCAGGGCTGAAATTAATACCCTTTCTTTTCAACCAAGCAACTGACAAACTCTATTGTATATGAAAATCATAAGCAATTGAATTAATGGACATACGATCAGGCCACTGCTGCTTTCTGACAACTGACATTGTAATGTAAGAAAAGCTATTAAGGTACGTGAGACTTTAAAGAATTTTTTTAAGAAAATATTTTCAATTCTTAGTGACATACACAGAATCTCTCACTCAGAATTTACTCTCTTGTCAAATCAGGGCATAGATAATTGCAAATAAAACTCTTAAAGTTGATTAAAACAAATTATTTTGATTTACCTGCAAATGCCAGTAAGGTACACCCTGTCTTTAATCAGGTCAGAAGCTTGTAGGGTAAAAATATTCCTGAGAGCTCTCCCAGCACAGGAAGAACTTTCTCCATAAAGCTGAATGAAAAGAGAAATTGAAAACTGTAAAAAACAGGGATTTATTCCTGCTGTAGTAAATTGCCTTGCCACTGCCCACTCCCTTCCCTTTGAGCAATGCCTTCTCCACAGGTAAATGACAAGCAAGCACTCAAAGTCTCATAGGAAATGCACCCCAGCTTCTGCCAGGTGCTCCACGAGCTGGGCTGATTTTAGATTTGCTACCCTAGAAAAGGAGAGATTTTACTACCCACCAGCTTCACCTTTTAACAACAGCCAATTTAAATGAAAACACATTTTTCTAGCAAAGCAGAGACATATGAACCACTGCAAAATCACACAGACACAGTTTAAAATATTTTCCTATGTATTTGATCCTAAATAATTTATTTCAAGCCTAATACATACTGAAAAACTATTTCATAGTTGTTTCTTTTTATTCAGAACTTTTGGAGGTTTCCTATGATAGCTGTAGATAAGTTTATCCATGCACTGCCAGGAGGATATGGTCTTTCTGAATGGACACACTTCTGATTTCCCCACACCTGATTTCTACCCTGCACCCCAAGGCTGCAGATGTGTCTGCCAAAAGAGAACCCAACTCAGTCTTCCATAAAACCGTGTTCCACCCAGACTCTGTGTACCACTCCTTAGTGAATAATTTACCTTGGGCCTCTGTTGTGATGTTTCCTCATTCTCCCAGCAAAACACATCAAGTGACACAAAGAACTAACTTGCTGTTGTTTGGTTTCATCATTTTGTTTGTTTGCTTCCTATGTTTAGGAACTTTTTAAGGCATACAGAATAGGCCTAAGACTCGTGCAAAGCAAAGTCATGTGACATAAAAACCAGAGTTCTCAAATACTGTAAAAGTAGCCTAAACAGTGGCAATCATTTAAATGACTGGGAAGCAAGCGCAATTGCAATTAACAACAATTCAGTTTGCAAACTCAGTAATAGAAGGATGTGATTTGTAATGTACACATACAAAATGATAATTTCTTAACTTGATTTAACTGCAGGTCACATTCACAAGTGTCTTCAAAGAGGTTGAACTGAAGCAGAAGCATTCCTCACATACTGTTTGATGAAACAGAATTAAAAAGAAGCTTCACTAGTACCTTATTTGCAGGAGTTTCCAAATAGGGATTTGAAATTCTTCTGGACAGGGTCTGTAAGATAATTTGGTAGACTGTTAGTTCTCTTATGGTTTTTGCATGGAAAAAAAATAGCTGCAATTTAGTGTTTTAGCTATTGAAATCTACATAAAAAGAATTTATCAAATCATCTGAATAATCTAACATATGTCTCCAAATAATACTGTTTCACATCAGGAAAAACGTTTGGTAAACTCAGTTCTCTAATTTTTATTACATTTATTCTTAATCTGGAAAAGAAGAACAATGAGATGGCAAAGCCTATAGATACACAATTATTGGGTCAGGAAAGATCAAAAATGGCAGTGAAGAATCTCAAGATAAACCTAAAAAATGCTGAGTGAAAAGCCAGTATGATGAGCTCAACATTGAAATCAGCATGTACTAGAGAGAGAAAATGTAATTACACATACTTTTAAATTTTATACTTTTAAACTTTATCAATTCAGTAGAGACACCTCAGGGTCACAGAACCTTTCTCAAGGAAGATCATCCTTCTAAACTAAATTCTTAACTGCAGCTAAAAGAAATTAGGATAAATGGTAATCAAATGGTGACCAGTAGGGAGATAACTAATGTAGATCAGAGTTATCTCTACTGTGCCACATGTTGCACTGGTAACAGCGTCTCAAGAAATGAATGCTCCAGTTTTAGAGGGGTTTCAGACAATAATAGCAGTAGGAATAATGAAGGATTTGGATAAATTTTAATCCAAGAAAAGACAGAAAAGGCTGTGACTATTTACCTTACAAAGGAGAGATTAAAAGAGACATAATGTCATTATACAATATGACACAAAGAAAAGACAGATTTTATTTGCTCTGCTTTACATTATATGAGAATAACTGATCACTCAATGAAACTAAGAGGATTCATATTTGAGGAGACAGAAGGGAAAAATCACATATAAGTCTTCATAGCAGGGAAACACAAATGCCAAAATCTTACCACTGATCAATAAAGACTGGGATTTAAAATTATAAAATTTACAGTGAACCAGAACTTTGAAAGGCAGAGATAGGATAAATATCTCCACAACAATCAGGTTACCCCACTCTTACTCACTATGACCCTCCCATATCTTGTCACTACTAAAAGACAAGATATTGTCTATTTGCAACTTTTATCGTACAACAAGCCACACAAGACACAGATAAACACTGTCTAAAATAAGCCTGGAAAAGAAGACCTGTGGAGGTGCACTGGCACTGCAACAGGAAGATCATGTGGTGCTCCCTCACATTATTCCAACTTGTAAGCAGCATAATTAATTCCTTGCTTTGAGAAGGATCCAATTCTCACTTGGTATATTGCAATCATAAAAAAACCCCATCCTTCGCACCCTGTAAGAATTACAGAATCTATATTTCAGTCACACCACCTGCTTTTTCCTCCCTGTATTCCTCCTGCATTTTCAGAAAGGGAAGGGAGAGGAACCACAGAAGAATCTATCGCTGTTTACCCTTCCACGCTCATCACAAACCTCAGTATAGTTCCATGCATTACAGTAGCTCCATATGGAAATACTGCAACATATAAGCCTAATTTCCCTCTCCCATGCCCAACAAAGATGATGCAAGAGTGCAACACTGCCTCAGATCCCACTTACTCTTCCTAGCTGGCATGTCATTAACACCTCGGTTCTGCGGCAGCCCTACATACCATCACTTCTCTTGGTTTCTGTCCAAGTCTTTCATTCCACAAGCCTCACTCACTGCAGCAGCACAGCCAAAGTTTATACATCGATTTCCCTGCTCCCTCCTCCTTTCCCAGGCTGGTGCTGACAGAGGACAAGGAGTGTCACCCTGGTACTGCAGTGTGCATTTAGGTGACAGCATAAGATGAAACTCAGCAAAAAAGGACAAATTTGGTTGCCTTCTACAAGAGGGTTACAGTGGTGATGATGGATAAGAGAAGAGAGACTGACCATCTACCTGGATTTGTGCAAAACATTTCATACTATCCCACACATATCCTTGTCATTAAAATGGAAAGGCATGGATTTAATGGATGGGCTACTTGGTGGATAAAGAATCAGACTCAAAGAGTTGTGGTCAATGGTTTGATGGCTGGGTGGAGACCAGTGATGGGTGGTATGTCCCTCTGGAATCATGTTATTTAACATCCTCATGTTAACATGAACATGGACAGTGGGACTGAATGCACTCTCAGCAAGTCTGAGAATGACAAGTTCAGTAGCATGACTGATACTCTAGAGGGAAGGGATTCCATCCAGAGAGACTTGGACAGGCTTAAGAGTTGGTCCTGTGCAGTCCTCATGTATTTCAACAAGGCCAAGTGTTAAGTCTTGTGCCTGGGTTGGGGTAATCCCAAACATGGACACGGGATGAGTGATGAGTGGATTGAAGCCAACCCTGTGGAGAAGGACTCAGGGGTGTTGGTGGATGAAAAACTGGATGTGATCCAACTGTATCCTGGGCTGCATCAAAAGAAGGAGCACCAGCAGGTTGAGGGCAGTGATCCTACACCTCTACCGCACTTTTGTGAGACCCCCACCTGGAGTGCTGTGTCCATTTGTCACCTTCCCAGCATAATAAAGTTTTGCTGGAGGAAGTCTAGAGGACGACCACTAAGTTGATCCATGAGAATGGACCATCTCTCCCATGGAGACAGGCTGAGAGAGTTGGGGTTGTTCAGCCTGGAGAAAAGAAGGCCAGTGTAGTGAAAGGACAGCAGGTAATTATTTTAAACTGAAACAGGGTAGATTTAGATTAAATATTAGGAAGAAATTCCACGGAGTCTACAAAACGTGTCTAATGCTGAAAACCATTAGAGAAAAAACCCCCAAACTTCTAGTTAATCCTTCAGACCACAAAGTGCTAGCTCTGATGCACACAAGACAGGAGGAATTCACAGCTCTGAAATGAGATGAAGGAGGACAGGATAATGGCTTTTCAGTGGCAGCCTGAACTCATATCAACATGGTACAAAGATGAAACACTGGAGAGACCATGAGAGTATATTTAACCTGTCATATGGGAACCCAGCCACCCAAAATTTCTAAAAGCATATGAAAATAGAAATAAAACAAAACAGTAAGCAGCTTTCTGGAATAGAAAAAATGATCTTTCATGTTGATGTTAGTGCAGCCTCTGTTAATGTTGAAACACTCATCGTAGCTAGGCTGAAATTGATACAGAAATTTAGGAATTTTATGTCCTAGCTACCATAGATCCTGTTTTCTTTCTTTTGTTTTTTAACTTGCCTCAATAAATATTAGATACTGAAGACACCTCTGTTCAGCAGACTCTGCTTTGGCTGGTTGGGACAAACTGGACAGTAGCCTACAGGAGAGGAAGAGGTAGTGGATATGCGGTCCAGCATATCTTCAAAGACCTCAAATTTTGGATGTTGGGGAAGCACCATTCCCCTTGAAGATATCTGGTGAATATAGGCTGCTCCCAAAAAATTATTTTGACACATACACCGATTGAAAATACATTTGCAAATCACTCTAAGAATGAACCAATCTGTGTTTTTAAAGCAAATTAATTAGTCATCAAGCAAACAGCTCATCCCTCATGAAAGCTACCGTGGAACAGTTATTGATACCCATGCCAAGTGCTGCTTTCTAGCTACTGCCACCCTGGCATCCCCACGTGCCTCTTCACCAGCTTGAGGAGAAGCTTTGCCAAACCCCATCTCAGAGAGAGGACAGGGCTATGGCAGCACATGTGGTCCTGGGACAGAAGACCATATGGGCAGGAGATCCAAAGCATTGGGTGTCCTCCAGAAGGGCTGTCCCACCACACATGAGTAGGTGTGCAGAGGCAGCTTCATCTTCCCTGCTGGGGATGCAGGAAGAAAAGAGGCAGGGAGAGGTCCTGAGGGCTGGACTAGTCTGAACTACAAGTGTGGCACAGGCATGGCATCATCTTAGCTTGGGGACACAACCTGCATGTGACAGGAGAGAACAGCTGGGACAGGAGGTCCAGAGAAGGTTTCAGAATAGGACTGCTAGTATCTAATCTGAATAAACCACAGAAAATTTAGTCTGAAATTGGGAAACATTATGAGAAGTTCACTGTGGTATTTAAAATCACTAAAATCGCAAGGAGTAATGTTGTGAAAATAATGAGAGGATTAAAATAAAGTGACCAGAAAGGAATTGAAACAACCAGAAGGAAATACTTATCTACAATCTATATGATCAACTTATAGAACTTTAAGCCAAAGAATTAAACATGACAGGTAGAAGCAGAGGCTTATTTAATGACTAATACTACTATGCAAAGCCTATACCTAAGTTTAGATTAGTATTGCTTCAACTGTACAGTTATTTTTAAAACAAGCTGAGAATTTCTGACATTATTTGTAGTTAAGCATGCAAAGATATCAATGATAATATTTTAATACATTGGCACGAAACTATTTTTCATAGGTTTGGAAAGAAATTCCTCCACAAAATACTACACAACAAAGTATATTAATTGCTCCATTGGAAAGAACAAGCTCTATTTTACCGTAACATGCTGACTTAGTTTCTTCCTTGGGAGAGTATTGAACTGGGTCCACTATAGCAACTCCCTGTGCATTTACTCCAACCTGGTCAGTGTTCTCTTTGAGGGCTAAGGATACTATAGAGCACAGATTTAGTCATAACTTTCAGAGATAAATTTGATTTTTCTCCTCATTTTTAGACCTGAGATTTTGCTTTGGCCACGTCTCAGCTTGAGAGAATGACTTGCCTACAAGTTGCTTGTGCCTCGCCTCCTGCCCAAGCTGTTCCAACAACTGCTGATATTTCTGCCATTGCCAGCACTGCAGTCACAGTAGCATCAGCAATGCTCCATACATCTGCTAGCAATTTAATCTCCAGCATGCCCAGAAAGAAACAAAGCAAGAGTGCTTCAAGCTCCAGTTCAAGTGCTTTCCTCAGCTGGGATTTAGAGCTGTGGTAGCAGCCAGCAACCTGTCTACACTAGAAGTCATAATGTAACACCTCAAAAGAGGCTATAGAAATTGTAGCAAAATAGTAATTTCAAATATGGAACAGAAATGTTTTGCCTTTCTTCTAAGAGCTTCTGATATTCATGTGCAGTTAGCAAGAAAATAAATGACAAAAATGGGAAGGAAGAATTTCTTTTTTAGTCAAGATTATTCCTTTTACTAAATCTTCTAGAGTGGGATTTATTTTAAAACTAACTGAAATGAGGAAAGGCAGAATCATGGCCTTTCTTCCCCAGTAAATTTTTCAACCTTCCACTCCAGATTTTTCAAATATCTGGGGTTTTAACCGGCTGCGTTTCCAGAATACGAGCATAATATTCTATGCTTAGGAATTTGCAACGTGCAACCAAAGTTTACCTGTTTACAGTCTACAACACACTCATAAATATTTGTCTGTTTGATCAGAGCTTAATTTGCAAACATGCCCATTATCATCTCTATGCTGCTGAGCAGTTCTAGAAACATTTTTTGTTATGTACAAACATAACAAAACAATTGTTCATAGTTTCAGGGCACTGTCACTATGTGCCTAAAGAATTTAGTATAACAGTCGTGCGTTTCAAACTGGATCACTCAATATAGTTAAAATTAAGCAAATTCTTCAGTGTTGTTATTCCATAAATATAAATAGCCTGAACAAAAAATCATCTCATTTTGAAATGCACATTGTGTAGCACAGATTCCCTGGTAATGAGATAATTCCTATTCCCTGACAGGGGGATTTCTGCAACTGTTCAACACCTGAATCCTAAATTGGCTAATGTGACCACAAAGGAAATTATATATTCAGACACACATCCAACAAGAATTTAAGCATCCAAACCAAAAATACACTTTCACAAGTACTCATGCTGGAAACTTCTCATATTCCAACTATAAGAGTGTATGGAAAAGGATCACAAATAAAGCTGAATACAAATTCACTCTCAAAAACAATCATCTGCTTGTACTTTTCTCTCTTATGATCATTCAGCTCTAAGAATACAGTGGCTCAGGAAAAAATTTAAAAATCCACCAGAGGTATTTACTTAATTTCCCTCAGGCTTCTCTCCCACTCCAAGCACAAATCAAAAAATAATTATTAGTGTGTCAACCAGATTTTGTTCTCTCATTATGAGCCATGACAATGATAATGCCAAAAGAGTGACAGAAACCACAGCAACTGTTACAACTGATAGAAACCTATGGGGTCTTTTTAATCAAAAAGATTTGCTGGAGTTGCTAAAAGCAAGCAGCTACAATAATTAGAGAGTTTCTACTCTAGCCCTGATCTGAAGACAAATCCTGAAACAAAGCTGGGCTGTACCTGCCTGGCACACCCTCCTCAAGCTGCAACACAAGAAGGCAGTAATTTCTGCAGGAGAAAATGCTCATTTATTCCCAGTGCTTACTTGTGCCAGGCAAGGAATGGGGGAAGGGAGCAAAAAATTACTGAACAATATGACTTATCACTTTGCCTCCTTTGAATTTTTGACACCACTTGCTACTGTCTAAATGACAGTTGTTTTAAGCAGCAGTAAGACATGGGTGTTGTGTTTAGTAGATGAAACGCTACCGCTGTCTGAAGGTGGTTGGATGTAAGGGAGCGTTGTCATGAATCCCAATCCGTTTCCATGTGGCAACAGATTTTTCCTTGTTGCTAAGGCACAGCAAGCAGAGTTGGTTGGGAAGCTAGCTGACTTTCAGCAGATATCATTCATATGAGACCGTAGAATATGCCTGACTTTCTGCCAATAATATTTGTCACAAACAACCTTCCCCCACTGCTCCACTTGAAACCCACTGTCAGAATTCACGGGTAATGAAGAACAACCAATGTGACAGTTCTCAGCATTAATATTTATTTAAGATTAAATATAAAACCCTTTATAGAGGATCTTTTTTATAAAGGAAATATTTTCTCCTAACCATCTTAAACTTCATATACTTAGGTGTAGCATAAAAAGGTCAAAAAGCTGTAAAAAGAAAAATCTGTATTCAGCAGAGCTTGCAATTTAGAGTTCCCAGATGAGCCTGAAGAGCTCTCTGGAGAAACCCAAATGGGTCATTAATGAAAGAAAACCAAGGAGGTATTGTAATCTGTTTTCTGTATAAAAAAACTTGCAAAATAAGTTATTTCTCAAAGGGGAAACCCACACCTCCTGGTTCATTCTCACTTCATCCAAAACAGAAAGGAAAGAGAGAAGAAAATGGATGCTCTTTGTAAAGACAAGCAGTGCTCTTTATATTTAAAGACTTATTTCTGAGTCAGCGACAGTTAGGAAAGCTATGCATTTAGAAGCATTTCTTTATTTTCCAGTACCTATCAAACTAAATATGGCTGAATGGGTTTGTGCTTCAAACAAACCTAATTTTTACTTAATCTGGCATAAACCATCCACTTTCAAAGTCTCTGGAGCCTAGCAAGAAGTGTAATTTAGTGTCCAAGAGTAAAATTTATTTTCTATGCCCTTTTCTATGCCTAAAAAAGGTTAAGGATAGAAAAGAACATCATAGAAGAATATGGCAGGGCTGGCTAGTTTTTCTCCTCCCTTTTCCTCAGTCCTACCATGGCAAAAAACCCAGAATAAATCCAGCTTAAGGAAGGCACCAGCACAGGCTCCTCCATCTGTATCCTGTGCCCCAAGTAAAGCTGCAGCATCCTGACACCCACCTGGATTGGGAGAAAGGGAAGAGTGGTGACCAGCAGAATGGGGTGCCTGGGTTAGGAACTTTGTGTTACTAAAGAAAGGAGACAGCCTTTACTCTACATAATGCTAATGATGAGTTCCACGATCAGATTAAGTACCCTGAAATGAGGCTGCTGACAAGCAGGTCATGTCCTCTCTACACCTCCTGCTTCAGCTTCCCTGTCCCGCCGCTCTTCTTCTTTGTGCTTCCAAGTGTGTCCATGAAGCCACGTCCTAAACCAAGCTGGCTTTGAATTGGCTCATTAAATAGAGATTCATTTCAACAGGGATGGTTTCCCTCGCTGGGGTCACTGGGGAGCCACACAAACACGATCCCCAGCAAGGAGAGCAGCGGGGGCACAGGTCGAGGCTATGGGACACGGAGGGAGGCAGGGAGGGACAGCTGTGCTCAGAGGAAGCACTTGTTTATGCTAAATTAAAACTATCCAAGGAATGATGGCATAAAACACGTCTAATAAATCCTTTTTATGTTGACAGAGCAGAGATACTGCTCTGTCAACATACAAAGGAAGTTAACTACGCTCACAAAAAATGACAATACAAAATTCAAGGGCGTCAGCAATGAGGAGCTTCACTTCCAACTCCATGTTCACATAAATGCATCAGCTGAAGCAAAAGACAATTCCCATGTCATCTACAACTGTAGACTGAATGGGCATAGTTTGTAATACAGAAACAGAGTTTAAACAAGATTTCTCTCTCTTATAAAGAGAGAATGGACATTTTCAACTCATATGCTAATACAGCGTTTGCAATGAGATTTCACTAAATATGAAAAGAATCAGAATTTTACTGCTTTTTATCATGTTTTATGTAACATTAAAATATGCAGAGTACACTTAATTGTCTATTCATGTTCCTTCGTTAACTAAACTTTATTGCAGCATTTGTGCTCTAGTTTGCCAGTTTTCCATACATTTCCTGAAGCTACCTTACACAATTCCCAGTGCATTTCACTGTTCCTGGCTGTCAGCAACATTTCACAGGAAAGCACTATCTTCCCTTTCTTCCAGTACAAAATAGGCACTGTACAGCCTGTTACCATAAACATTCAGCAATATTGCTGTACTTATATTTTTAAAAAAACTTAGCACCTAATAAATACAGTAGATGGTTTTTGTCATCTACCCTTGTGTCCCTGACCACCAGCATCTGGTCTGGTTTTGATCTGGAGGGCAGCACATGAGAGAAGACTAGTAAGGGGGTTTAGTGATTGCTAAAACTTTTCTGTAACAGCTAATATTTCTAGAGATGCAAATTAAAATTTGATAGTACACTATTTGGAGCTTTCAAAAGAATGTGCACTGGATATTTCACACTGCAATTAAAACAATGCTCCCAGTGACAGGTTACTGCTTATTTTGAAATAAATCTAAATGAAGACACCAGCAAAACAGTTAAAAGAGAGATTAGGAGTAGGAAGATGCAGATTGTCTGCATACTTAAAAGCTTTTCAAAGTACCTCTGTTGACATGTTTCTTGTGTTGCCAGCAAAATACCTTCTCATGACACATTTCAAAAAAAAAAAAAAAAAAAAAAAAAAAAAAAAAAAAAAAAAAAAAAAAAAAAAAAAAAAGCAACATGGCACATCTACTTAGCAAAGAGATTCTGAAAGCCAGGAAGCCTGACTTACAAACATGCATTACTAAAAAGAAATTTATGAGGAAGTTGTGTGCCAAACACAAGAATAAATGCTCAGGTTGTAAAACTTTCCTGGAGTTTTTGTAACCTCACCTGACAGCATCCTGCACAATTTCTCAGGCTTTGAATTTTGTCCTGCACAGAGCAGGGGTTGGATCAAACAATCTCCTGGAGTTCCCTTAGTATCCAGATAATTCAGTACTTCTCTCCTGCTCTATCACTCCCAGACAATTAAATTCTGCTAGTCCAGCTGGCTCTACCAGGCATGGGAGAAACAGTCTGTGGAGATTCAGGGCAACGAGAAGTATATTTCTAGGTGCACTCTGTGTTTTAAAAGGGGCTCCTAAAATCACATATTTTCAGGTTAGCCTTCCATCAAAACTTTTCCTCGTCACATTAGCCACTGTGCCAGGCCTCAGCTGCTGACATACCCCAGCTGTCAACATTACTGCAGATAATACTGGTGCCAGCACGTGACCTTCAGCAAGCCACATTTTTCAAAGATTAAATATAATAAAAAATTTTAAAGCAGACAATCAATTAAGTGATTCATCTCACCTGTCACTACCAAGCACCCACCACGTAGGTGCAAGTTCAAACGTTCCCTCTCTGGTGTCAGGCAAAACCAGCATGGTTGGGTACTTGATTTTTGCTAGCACAGGTTCAGGAGCCTTCTGATGAACTGCCCCCATTAACCCAGCTGCAAGAATGCTCACCTCCACCACAAGAATTCCAGCAAACAGCAGAAGGGCAAAAAATATCCAAGATTGCTGCAGCTATTTCAGTGAATGCAGATGCAGGAACAAAACCCCAAATATTAACAAATATTCAGCAAATCAGTTGTGGACGATGACAACAAATGACTAAAAATGTCAATATAGAGTGCATATATTATCAAATAAGAAAATCCATTAAAATCTTAATTCATGTGGAAGCAATTTGTAATTAAAGAAACAGTTTTATAGTTTTCAATAGCTAAAGTATCTTTAATGTTTCAAGTACAAAAAGACAAAGTTAAAAGTCTGACTATGATTTATGAAAATACCTCTCAGTAAATTGCATTAATTTACTACTTGAAAAATGCCTGTCTTTCTGGCAACTTTTTAAAATTTTCTTTTAACAGGCTGCATACATTGTCCATGATTGGGTTTACAAGTGCACAAAGGTATGTTTTTAATGTCCCTGCTCCCAGAGAGCCCTGCTTTTACTACTGCCTGCACAGAAGGTAGGTCACCCAGTAATTTCCCAGAACGTTTTCCTACTAGGAGGAAACTCCTAGTTACTCCTTTCTGGTACAAGACATTCAAACTATTTTCTTTTTGTTTCTGAGAAACTTAGAAACTGATCTGATTTCACAGAGACCAAGTGGCCCACTGGGAAAAGCACCAGACTGTTCAGTGTACCTCAGTTTTATTCCTGAACATGGTGTGGTCACAATCATAAGTGAGACATTTCCCTTCCCATGCAATGGGAACAACCATGAGCACACTCTGAAAGCACCTTGAGACACACTGGTAAAAATCTGCTATCTGCTAAGGGCTAGAAGCATGCAAGCTCTGCCCCATGTACCCAAGGCAGCCCCACTCTAAGTTCAAATACCTAAAGGACATTTAAAACTCAACAAATCTAGAGTAAAACTGCCAACTTCTGCTTTTCTTGCTTCTGAGGTTTTCCGAGAGCAGGAGCAGCCTTGAGGGTGGGTGAACAAGCTCTGCTTAAAGAACTTTGCATTACAGCCTTAACAGTTTGAGAATCTGCAGTGCTGTGGTTTGTGTTGGCAGCGCTCCCTTACGTGACCTCTTGGGAACAATAATAATTTCACTGACAGTAGCTCTTGGCACAAGCCAGTGCCAACCTACTATGAACCAGAAAGTGGGAGTTCTTAACCACTTCCAGAAGAACAGCTGTAATTTACGTTTTTGTAGGAAAAACTATTAAAGCTTAACTACTTTAGTTTCATGAAGCAGTCAAGGCCTCACTGTACGGAGAGCTAAAAACACTCAATATGCAAAGAAAGAATAAAGCTTTCCCTTAGAGCATACAAGCAATATTTTGGCAAAGTAGATCAGGAACTCCTCAGCTGCCCTTGGCAAAGCCTCAGAAATAGTTGGAACTCAGCTACCAGCACCTTCAAACCATCTGCAGAGTGAGATTGTGCTAACTCCGACCACCTTGCAAATCTTTAATAGGGCCATTAAAGTAGGAATAAATGAAAACTCAAGTGCAAACCACTCCAAAGGGAGGTTTATCACCTCTGAGATGGGGAAGGACCTGAGACACAAGGCAGTTCAAAAATGTCTGAATTTTTCAATGTAGCAGAAACTACTGCATGCCTATCATTCAATCCCAACTGCTTGGCACACAGAGCAATGTGGAAAGCAGTGTGCAATAACTGTTAGATATGGAATACGATTGGAACATGAAGAGCCTAGAATATATGAGCAACCACTAAAAGCTGCTTAGGTAAATTTAGCTTTCACCAGACTGAGAGCATACAGAATCAGAAAATATATATGCAAGACACAGACGAGTTTTGTGTATTTCTTTTGCCTCAGTAAAACTGCTCAAGTGTCAAGCAGCTAAGCGATGGAAACTTCACTTAGTATGATAAAATCAAAACCAAATAATGCAAATTACGTATCTTGTGCAAATTAATCTCATAAGAAAGTAAAAGATGTGCTCAGTATCCCCAGAAGGTCACAGATACAGTTCAGGCATCTTTAGACATGAACCTCCTTTGTGAAAATAGGTTCAAGAAATAAGTACAGTCTTTCAAGGGAGGCAAGACTTCCATCCTAATGAGGCAGATCTCCTTAATTATATTCTTCATCCCAAAATGTAATTACCTTCCTTTCTTCTGACACATATCTTTGTTTTCATTCTTTATTCATATAAACAACTGTTTGCACACATTTGATATTACTAGCACATGGATATGTCACATCAGGTTGATGCAGTATTATTCTGAATTTTCATGCTGCAGATTTACTCCAAATTCAATTAAGTCTACAAGTCCTTCTTCATACTGCTGTAGGAAGTTTGATCCCCAAGTGGAAGGGTTTTCTTTATCTCTTGAGATTTTCCAGCTGGTACCAGGGATTTTTTTCTTTTTGTCCTGCAGTTTTGAAAGGTAGGGACTTGGTCTAACAATAGACTTTTGAACAGATCATTAATAGAAACTGTCCTATTACACTTATTATTTATTTTCAAGACAGCATGGGCTTTTAGAAATGATCCCTGCACCTCTCCTCAGGTTTAGGCTATGTTCAGATGTACAGCCAAAGTCAGTTTAAGAATAAAGCCACAGAATTTGACAAGATACTATTGCAAAATTAACATACTCTGAGATGATAACACCACTCTAATTCACAGAAAAAGCATTTATTAAACTGTTGCTCTAAACCTTTCATGGAGAAATTACCTATGAAAAAACTATTGTAGACAGCTTAACTAAACAAACAAACAAACCTTGCTTCAATTTGTCCCACATCAGTCTCTTGTCCCCCATGATGTCATTAATTTCCCTCCAGCAAAACCAGATCTGGCATTTAAAGCAGAAAGTTCCTATCCCTTTGTTCCATTTTTTTCAATGCATTACAAAGCCTTTAAATTACTTTTAAGGCACATTTTTCCCTATAAAAGAAAAACAGAAAAAACTCTCACAATTTGAGAGTCAAAGGATTAGAAGATTTTTCTACTTTCTATGTCTGATTATCTGAATTAATTAACCTTTAATTACATTTGCAACTATTATCTAGTTTTCCACCCCAACAGAAGTCCCACCATATGATATCTATATCCTAGTCAATCTTACTCTCATACTCAAAGGCATATGCAAAAGAAAAAAACAGCTAGAGTCTAAATTAGCATGAAAAACATGTGTGCAAAAAAGTCCACAGTATTACAGCAGAGCAGGGTTCTGAGGTGAACTGTATTTTATGAAACTGAACACACATGTCTGTGTAAGATGTGTCTCTTGACAAAGAGGTTGAACTCTCTAAGATTTCAAAAGATCTCTGTACATCAGGTGCTGAAAGGAAAATCACTCCTCCAGAGGAACTGTTGTTTTAAACCAGAAGTCTTTTGGCATGAAAGTTGTGGATGACTTTTTCAAGGCTGTTTCAAAATATACACGAGGTGCACAGCCTGCACCTGCAGAATCTGAGATAACCACCCAGGAGAGTACCTCATCCCTCACCAGGGACAGCAGCAGTAGCACTGTAACTATTTTTAAAGAAATACTCATTAGAACATGTAAGAGAGAGAAGCAGAGGGACAATGTGAACAGAAGCTTGCTTATCAGTTGTGTGAACAGGGCATACAAAAGAGAAGAGCAGAATAGCCTCTGCATTACTCACAGCCAAAGTACAGCTGAGTGTATCCTGAACAGAGCAACCTCAAAGAGCCAGCAGAACATAACACAATCAGAGGAAAGGACTCACACATGACTGCCTTCCTACAGGGTCACGTTTCCATCACCTGAGGACAGCCAGGCCTGGCAGCCAGCGCTAGGAACAACACTCGGAGGAACTTCTGATTACCAGACTAAGGAGCAGCTCAGGCATTTCGCGTGGTACTTGAATCCGCACCCTTCTACATACACCAGGACTCCTCAGGATCCTCCTTTATATATCCATGGAAAGCAACAATATAGAACTGAGCCACCTTATTCTGCTTCACCATGTTAAATCTTTATCCTGAGATCCTTGAAGGACTGCTTTGTCCCATGAAAATAAAAGGAAGTAAAGACTAACCACATTTTTTCAGGCCTAGGGGCAAAGAGAATTAACTCTCTTATTCTTCAATGTGCTGCAGTTCACAGCCAGTTCTTGCAACGTTGATCACTTCAATATGCTGCTACCCTCCTTCCACTCACCCACTGTATCCTAGTTACCAGCCTACTCAGTTTTAAAAGTCACTAATAAATATCATTTTAAGTCAGCAAATGTTTTCTGACCTACACAAAGCAGGAGGTGGGAGAGATGGGGAACTGCTGTCTTGAAAAGTTGTTTCAAGCAATACACACTGGAAAATTATAATGTAGATTGAAATCAGGGAAGAAAAATTATCCAAAAGATTAATACATGGCATGATTTCCCCCACAGTGATTGATCTGTCAGAGAGTAGCAGAGATGTTCTGTGTTTCCATGAACACTAACAAAAAGCAAGACGTCAGTGACATCCTAACAGACTGCTGGGACACTCAGTTTACTCTCACCAATTTACCAAAGCAGCCCAGGCAAAGAAGGTAATTTCTGTTCAGATTCTTCCAGCCTCTTCACCATGACAATCTCCAAAGCTCATACAGCTCAGCCACTTATTCTGCAGCAAGGACACACTGCATGGGGTTAAACTCTGGCCCTAGAGCAGACTGAGGGCAAATCACCACTTACTGTAAGAGACCTTCACTTTGAGATACTCTTTCTTCAAAAAACAGTTGATGCTCACCACCATCATCTTGCTCCATCATTTCTCACGCTGTTTTTTTAGAGGTGACTTCAAACCATCCTTACCTCAATGGAACAACCACCCCAAATCCCAAGGGCTTCATCCATTTTATCCAAACCAGCTTAAGCCTATGGGTTAACTACCTATTTGGTAGCTTCTCCAGCACCAGAAATAACTGTACCAAAATTAAAAGGATCTTACAAAACTCTTTGCTGTGTAGATACATACACAGATACTTCTTCAAAATGCAAAGCTTTCAAAAAAAGATCAGCAGAAATTTTTCACCTCTATCTAATCCACTTTCTTCTTTTTCTTTATGCAGTGCCATAATGTCTGTTTTGGAAACTGGACACACCAGCAGAAGCTAACTGAAGAGGGCCTCTAGGGCATTATTCCTGGTCAGTAAATCCTTGCCTTGGAATTCACTTTCCTGCTCCCTCCATCAGGATATGATCAAAAGATCAGATGGGTTCATGAAAACAAAGAAATGGGAATGGGAACACTCTGGGGTTAGAAGATTACATGGGAGGTTTGTTTGCATGTTTTTAGCATGCCTCATGCTTATTGACATTTCTACCCTCTTCACTTGTGCCAAGAGATAACAATGACTAACTTAGGAGGGAAAAAGTCATGGTTTAAGAAACAAGCATACACATACTGATGCTGGAGTTGGCTCAGGCTGAAAAGAAGATGACTCACAGACCCTCAGCATTTAGCTTTGTTTCTAAAAGTCAGATAACACCAAGAACTGCTAAAGCAGGGGATGAAGATGCAGTCTGTTTTCTTGCTTAACTCAAATAAAATAAAAGTTAAATCAGGTTTCCAGCTTCAGTAGTTTCACAAAATTTACCATTAACTTTTCAGTGACCAGGGACAGTTTTTAACAAGAAATTATTGTCTCTGCATAGTTCCCTTGGAATTTTTTTTTATTTACAGAAGGGACAAATGTGATACCAACCTGCCATACTTTTTTTGTAACATGTTTTGCTCTTAATAAACAACTAAAGTAGGTACTTTTCTGTAGCCAAAATAAATGGATTCTCAAAGAGCCTAAGTTCATATTGTTTTTTATCAGACCACAACTCTGATTTAAAAGCAGTGTTTCTCTGCTAGCTATGCTTTTCTGCGTAAATGCAAAAGACCACTCACTACAAGGACGCTTTGTGTCTCTGTTTTTAACATGCCTGTACTGTGTCATTCAAATGCCTGTGACAGAACAAATGCCTGTAATGTGACATTCTTCAAAATTCTTTGTTCACCCATTAGATGGGTTTGTTTCTAATAGCAGTTTTGCCATAAAGTTGCCTAAGCAGAAATACTTCTTTTAAAAAAAATACATTATTTTTAAAAGCACAAAAAAATGGCAGTTTTCCTCACCACTCTTTCTTCTTTGATGCATCAGAGCAGTAGCTACTTCTTAACAACCTATTCTCCTCTCCATCACTACAGTTTTTAAAGAAAATACTGACAGGATCAGAGTCAAGAGATACTCTTGCAGAGAGCTCTGCTCAGAGATTATTTGACAAAGCTGTTGGTTTCTATTCTGTGGAAAGACTTCCAAACACTTGTCCACCCACCAAACAGGAGCTTCACTGGTCATGAATATTCTTACATTCCTTAGAAGAACAGCAAAGCCTTTGACAGAGCATGTTGCAACAAACTCAAGACTGACGTGCTATCATCTGCTTTTCTCGTATGTTCAGAGACCACCTACAAAGCAACACTCTACAGCTGTACCTCCAACTTCAGCAAGGACAGTATGGACTCACCCTAACACAGAAAACTCCTCAAAGAAAGCTGAAGTAGTCTTTCATGTGTAGACAAAACATTGCAGTTGATCAAAAACACAGAAGCAATGAAGGACAAGAACAGGATTAAATGGACTGTTTTCATTGTGAAAAGGGAAATACAAAGACACCTCAACATTGTATCCTAGGCTGGATGCTGTTTCATAAAAAATATTTATGATGTCAGCATCAAGATAAGCAAATATTGCTCATATAAATTTGGTTAGTCACAATCAGAAGTCTATAAACAGCTTCAAACGGCTCTAGTCAAGGTAGGCAAGTAAACAGTGCTAAATTATGGTTATTCACATCAAAAGCAAGGAAAAATATGCTGACAATTTATATGGCTTTAAATTAACTATATCAGCTGAAAGAAAGCAACCTGAATGGCTGGGAAGACATTTTGTGTGAAGAACTAATCAGTGGCTCCAGGAGCTCTGAAGAGAAGGCAGATTGTTAAAATGAAAATCCTACATGATGGGGAGAGGGAGGAAATTGCATGATTTATATGAAACAGCGGCGCAGTCTCATCTGGAATATTACTTTCAGCACAAGCCATCACTAGTTCAAAGGGACACTGCAGGACCAGACAGAGTTCAAAACAAGGTAACAAAAATGATTGCAGCACAGAAGGAGTAATCTAGAGAGACTGCAATTGCTTCCTTGAAAATCAGCTGTAAAAAAGAATAAAAAGTTAAATGTACAGAAGCTTGAAGTTCCCTGCCTCATAGGAACAGAGGAAGGCTCACTGAATTTAAAGGTAGGATGTTCAAAACTGATCAAAACTAAATGTTTTTGTCAACATTTCGTCAACAACAGAATAAAACAAAACATAGTTTTTCTTCCCTTGTAAAGTCATTGTCATCAGATCCTACAGAGAAGCTTTGTATATTTATTTGTGTTCCATGATGAATCTGAAAACAAAACACTATCCAGATTCATTAAAATACTGAATTCGTAGATGCACAACATGAAAAGCTGTAACTAAAGTGGTTAATGTTAACAAGCCCCCAGCATCAGAGCATAAACTGACTACTTGAAACTAGAAAAAAAAACCCAAAACAAACAGGGTGACAGAGGCATGCAATACATTCACCCACACACTCTCTTGAAATCACAAGAAACATTATATTTATGGCTAAAACTGTTAGCTGTTAGATTAAACTTAAAAAATATGGATACAGGACTAGATGAACTATCATCCTGACCCACTGCAACATGGTTTTATCTGCTCTAGGTTCCTCTGAAAGAATTAATTTGTGTTTTTTAAAAATAAAACCTCTGCCAGTACAGTGTAAATATTTTTTTTTTGCCACACTGAATTGCAAATGATCAATTTATAAATGGAATTCTTTAAGCAGGCCTTCAGGTAAATTTTCAGTTTATGCATACACTGTATAAACTGAGGACAGATATCTGAATGGAAAAAAACCAAAGAGACATCACTCCTGCTACTCCAGCTTGGACACTCACCAGTATTAATGCATGTCCTGGCAACCTAAGAGACCTATTGATTTGCAACCATTCATTCAAGTGCACTGAAAGCCATAATTAGATAAATAGCTTTGGTACAACGAATCTGAAACTCATTTGTTTTGTTTAATGAGATAAAACAAGAAATTAAATATCTGCTCAATGTTCCTCTTTGTATCCTTCAGCACAATAGTAAAAAATATAAATATAGAGATATTAATTTGACTACCATTATTATTTTTTGAATTTATGTGTTTTGTTGCAGCAATTGCTGTCAAAGACAAAGACGCTATTTATGAATTTCTGTGCTCCAACAGACTGAGCATTTTTATCAATATTTTTATACATATGGAATAAAGAGAACAGGTCTTTTAATCATTTGCAGAAACTCTTTGAGCTGAGAGTCTAACTTTAAGATGGTATGCATGGTATTAGTTTTTCAAGTATCAAAATTCCAACTTTAACATGATTATGCCATTCTTTGTGAATGGAAATTAAACTGTTTAAGTTTCCAAAATTATTTATAACAGTTAGACCTAACAGGATTATTAATATTATTATTAATATTAATTATATTTCTTAAATTATTTTAATTTAAGATTAAAATAATTAATTTTAAATTTCTTAAATTATTTTTTCCCAACAAAATGCAAGGAAGGCTACATTAGAGCTTTCCCACACACAAAAATGTGCGAGCACTGACAGATGTTACAGTTTATCCTGCCTACGTCAAAACACACTTAAGCTTGGGATAGTTTGTGTCCTCCTCTGTCTTCTTTGGCAGCTAACTACTAGATTCTGCTCCTGTTCCTTCAGGGCTTGGCTCTCCCATGGCCTTCCTCAACAAACACCACACAACTCAGTCTGTCCTGCAACACAGATTCAGCATCAGACTCACAGCCCACACCCCCAGATTTATTTTTACTGCTAAGAGGCTCCAGACACTGCAGAAATGACAAACCACAACAAAGCACTGGATTGTGCATGAGCTGGGATCCAAAGCAGACCTAAGTGATACTTTTGTGTCATTCCTTCAGCCACCCAATAAACAAAAGCTTCACAACTTTCAAAGCTAATCACGTGTGTGCATTGTTTTTTCTCCCTTCTTTGCATATTTTAAAAATCAATTGATGTGTCACTGAACTGCATTCACCTATGGGACGAAATGGAGCATCTGCTCAGCAGTGTGCAGTAGCAGTCTATTGCAGCAAATGACTACCACATCCATCTGAAATTACAAAGTGTTTTAGGTCCACTGGGTCCAGATCTCTCTTGGCCAGAAAAATCACAATTAAATGCTTATCATCTTAAAAAATGTAAAAACAAACCCCAAACACCTGGTCTCCCTCCCCCAAGCCATGTCATAAATTCTTGGTGTTCACAAGTGGCCTGGACCTCGACTTTCTGTGGGGGTTTTTCTGTGGGATTTGAGGTTTGGGGTCCTTTTTTGTTTAGTTTCAGTTTTTAACCCAAAATGCAGTACTTCTTCCTCCTCAATACTGACCTACAAACTGCACACCATCTACTCCATCACGAAGGGAGTGGTTTGACATACATTTCTTCCACCAGTGGTATCATTTCAAGCAGCCACTGCTCCCTGCTTGGTGCCACTCATTCCACAGTCAGAGTGCTGATACTGGCATATGCACGACCTGCAGAGGCTCAGAAAGGGCAGCTGCAGGAGAAGCTACCACAATAAAACACACACACACAGAGATAAAACACACCCCATAATTAAACAGAAGACTGCTGGAGAGGCTCTCAACTATTTCTTTCTTTATTGCTCTAACTCGTGTAGCCCATTAATGTCTCAGTTTCATAAAGGCTTGAGTATGAGGTTCAGGAAGCAGGGAAAGAAAGGCAGTTTCCTCAACAATAAGGGGGAAAAACAGTTGTGTTCCTCACAACCAGTATTTCAAAAAAGGAAAACTAGAAATCATCTGGCATTTTAAGATTTAATGGGTTCATTCAGTTCTAAAACTGAAGGCACAAGATCCTTACTGATGCTATGAATACACATCTACTGCTATTTATAGAGACTGAAGAGGTTTTTTCTCCTTCAATCAGCAGAATATTTTCTTTTTGCACTATAAAAAAGTATATTGACTTTTAATCAGTTAGACCACTGTGTCTCTCTGCAGGAAAATATATTTTTAAAAAGGAATTAATCAGACAAAAATGTATACCATATGATTTAAATTATTAAATTAGTAATTGACCCTAGCTTAATATAATATCCATAAGAAGATCATTTTACCAGGTCAGACTAGCCCAAACCAAACAATAAGCTAACTGAGATAAAAGACACAGTGACAATTATGAATAGCTAGTGCATTTTATACCTAGAATTTGCAAATACTCACATCCTGCTTCCATGGCTTTTAACTTTAGAGCCCAAATAACCTTTTTTGTCCTTAAACTCATGCCAAAAACACAGGTGTAACAAAAAAATGTTTAAATAAAAAGGTGTCATGGATAAAGCTTATACCCCAGATACTAAAACGCTAACTAAAATATCCCAGTGAAATGGATTCATTCACAAAAACCCTACAGGATCTGCAAAGCAGCCTGGTTTGGGGAAAAGAGGTGTTTAGGAGTTTGTGCACAGATGTAGAGCAGTGGGCAGCCCAGCTAAGCCAGCCCTGAAAGACTACAGAAGAACAGGGCACTCTCACCCTGCCCAGAGGTACAAGGTGTCCCATTTGATTTCCAGCCCTACAGCACCCTGCTGAGCCCAAACCAACATTAAAACCCTTTTTCTAAGCATTAATATGAACCCTTATCAGGAGATGGCTCACATCCCAAGGAGATGACCGTGTGACCAGACCTGCAGCATATGGCTGCCTGGTGAGCAGGCACAGAAATGCAGCCAGGCCCATCAGAGGGCTCAAGTGCTTTAGCAGAGCCAAACCAAAAGTCTGCAACCAGAACCATCACCTTCATACACTGGCTGCTAACCCCAGCACCTGCCTGGGCCGAGCAGAAACCATGGGTGGGAAGGAGAACCTGTCTGGGACTAAATAACCAAATTACATAGTATAAATATGAAGTTACATTGCATAAGTTACATAGTGTAAGTATAAAGAAGAAGGACCTTCCTTTCCTACACGTGAAATATTACTTTGTTATATAATTAACATAAAACTGTTTTATTACAACGGTTTCCGTGAGTTGAACTGAAAAGTCAGCATATTCTGCTTTTTTTTTTTCTTTTCCCCTTTTGTAAAGCTATCCCTGTCTATTTTCAGCGTTTTCATCAGCATAAAAATGCACAGCTTGTTTTGCAATTTCCTCATGGTGCAAATGGAATTCAAATCACTGGGGACATACAAGTAACAACAGCTGAATACAAATCTTAACAGAGTTTGTCATAATTGTACAGTATGGTGTTCTTCATTCATCCTGGCAGCTGGGAAATCTAGTGTGAATTAACCAATAATACAGGTTTGTAACCAAGCAAATTAAAGTATACAATTCCACTAAGTGAATTTTCTTTATTTTCCTGTAAGTATGTAACTAAGGGGATGGACAATCAGCTCACACTTAAACCAAGAATTTCAACAGGATGTATTGATAGCAGAAGTCTGACAAATAAACTAATTTTACTTCCAGTGGAGTTGATCTTATTGCCTATGTAGACTTCCTTGATAGATTTCCAAGCCATACACAGCAGTACCATATCTGAGGACTTGCAAGCTACATCATTTAGGAAGGGGAGCAAAACCAAAAGTGAAACCAGTGAGATTCTTGTCCAACCAGACAGAAAACATGCAAAGCCAACCAACTTGCTTCTGCTGTCCTTAACTGAAGGCTTTATTTCCAACACAAGACAACAGGCACTTGAAGACAGGCAAAATGAGCTCAAGGTATTTTCAGCTGGAGCTTAATTTGCAGCATGGGAAAGGGGTTACAGTCAAGTCTGGTTTATGGTAGGCAGGTCAAAGAGAGGCTTATCAGGATGTGCTCTGGACCAAAGCAGAGAAAGGAAACAGAACCTCTCCCATAGTTTAAAGCAAGCTGCTGCATTTCTGATGTGTCAAGAAATCTGTGTCAATTTTATGCAGCTTCTGTGAACATAAGACACATGATGGCACCTATTCCCCACGCATTGGCAGTGGCACCAGCTAGTGCTGCATCTGGGCTCTCCCAGGGATGCTAGAAAGCAGATGACATGTCATTCCAGTTACTGGCAGCCTCACTCCCTGTGCCAGTGTAAGACCATAGGCAGTGGGCATCCTCCTGTCAATCAGGCTAATCCCCAACCTCAGGGAGACAAATAGCTTTGCATTCTGAAAAACTTACTAGGTTACTTCCTAGGGTGGAAGTGTGGGTTTACTTTCCATTTCATTCAACTGTAGTTAATCAAATCTAGGCATAATTTCTCAGATGTCATAACACATGGGCTAATTAAGAAGTATTCTCAATTTAGTAATTCACTGAAGACTGACTATGAAACAAATTATTATGCAAATAAACACATGAGACACTGAAATTCTCCACCAACTGCCATGGTCACTGTTGTTAAAGCTATTTTATCCATTGCTCAATATTTCATGTGTCACTAATCACCGAGCTGACAAGTTTAAGGATCCTATACGTGATATGTGAAAGATAATTATCTTAATCGAATACATTTAGCAGGAATACATAATAATCCTGATTACAATAGGAAAAATTTAAGACTACTTATCACAACTATTTTTAGTCACATAATAGCTGCTAAAGTGATGGGGGTATTAAGTTACTGAGTAGAACCTCTGTGGCAGACTTGAAAGCAAAATGTCACCAATATCAATCAGTCAACTTCGATAATACTTCTGACAATAAAACTTCCAACCCACTGAGTCAATCCAGCATTTTCGTGTGCTGATTTCAGCCAGTAGAGCATCTACACAAAACGTCACTGCATCTTTTTAATGCAGAAGAAATGTCAAAATTAAAGTCTCTATAGTATAAACATAGATACCAGAGAAATTATTATGATTTTTTTTCTTTTCTTGTTAGCAACACTGGTAAAAAGAACATAAAGGTGCTAATGAAAGGTGTTGATGGCACATAATTGGAGGTATTGTCAAAACCCATGTAAACAGAATGGTGTACTGGAAGATTAGGAGTCTTCAAGAAGTGTAATGTTAGGAAAAGAGTGTAATGCAGCAGCATGAAATACAAGGTCACTCAGGCAGCATGAAGATGAGAAGCTGCCAACAAGGACATGGACAGTGATAAATGTCAGTCATTTGTGAGAGGATTATCTGGCTACAAAGCAGATCTATATACTCGGCTCAATCAAAACCTAAATATCAACCACCACGATGAGGTAGCCATGGAAGGAAGGACTGTAAATTCTGAATGTTTCCAGCAGCCAGTTTCTAATGTCCTGGCAAAACCTCATCAACAACACTGTAGTCTCCCCAGCTGCCAAATGAATTGGTTAGAGAATAGCTACTTGAATGACATAAGCAACTGAAAGCTTCTAATAAGAGATGAGGAAAAGTTTAGCAGAATGTAGGTTGAGAGGATCTGATACCTCATTTAATTAAAACAGATTGCATATAGTTTGATTTTTTTTCCTCTGCCAAAGAGGAGTTGTCTCCAACAGCATGGCAACTGCTAGTGCCAGAATACAAGATAGATATCCCTAATGCACTCCAACCCTCCAGCTATTTTCAGCTTGGGAACCTTCTGTGCCTGATGAGGATTATGTACCCTCACTACATTTCTCTTGCATGAACTTCTCCAGACTCACCCTGAACTCATGTAGACTTTTTTACCACAGCTTCCGTAGTTTATTTTCAACCTGTAACCCTGCAGTCAATTTACATCCTAACAAAGACACAGCAAAGTAGCTGCTCAAAACAAAGCTAAGGTGAAAACAGTCTGAGAATATCTGCCTAGCCAAAGACCTCTTGGAATGTCCTCTCCAACTTTGATCACGCCAAAAGGTACATCTCACAATGAAGGTTTCTACGGACTAGCAGGATCTTTCACAATATCAAAGTAATGGGGTTTGACACGACGACATCCAAAAGGTTTTCTAGATCCATTACTGTGACAAAGAGCAGCTCATGTATAACAGTTTTTATCTGTGTGTAAATATGAACCCAGAAAACGGAAGAGGTGATTAAAAAGGTGTGTGCCTGTGTGTGTGCAAGAAAATTCCTCCTCCTTCTGAGCACTTACTTGCTTTCTCGGGAGCAGTATTAGCTCCAAAAAGAATGAAACTTGGTGTGGTGAAAAGGAGTTTTAACACGATGGAGTGGCCTGCAGCACCTCACTGCTGGTGCTTCCAGAGGCACAGAACTGTATTTCATCACTAGTCACAAGAGAAAAGGGAAGAGAAGAAGATATCTTTAACAGGCAGCAGGAAGAGTAGCAAAGACAGTTCATAAGCAAAGTACTCATGCCTACTACAGGTACACTCAACATGTAACTCTAGAGGCAAACTGGGATATAGAAGAGTCTTTCCAGAGATTTTGAGTAAGGACATGGCAGAGGGGAACAGTTCCACAGGGCACGATGACCCACTACAATAGCCCCCTCCTCTGCACAAGCTCAGCTACACACACTCTCACAAACTCAGCTACAACAGCAAAAGTTTCAGTCACTTTCTGCTATTTTATCCAGCAAAGGATGATGAGTAAAACCAACACCTCACAGCTCACTGTGCAAATGCAATCTAATCATCCATGCCATCTTGGATAACTGCTACACCTGCCCTAAGAATGAATTTAAGAAAAAACACCATCAAAGACAAGGTCAATGTACAGTTTGAAGTTCAAGAGCTTTAAAAGAAACACTGACTAGGCTCCCCTAGACAAGGAACTGGATGTTTGTTTTATCTAAATGACTGAAGCAGTGGAGTGTATTCATGTTTACTGTTCACAGCACAAAAACATCCAAGCAGGATGGTTACTACAGCTTTTTCTACAAGGTGCTTTTCCATCTCCAAGTTCTTTACATGTATTAGTACTGGACATATCCCCACACAGAAAGCAAAAAATACCTATTTGCTCTCCAGTTCTGGGGATCACTGAACTGAGAAGGAAATCTAATTTTGTTACACTGTATTTTCAATTATCCCCATCTCTGGTCACAACTTTCAGATAGTCTAGTGTGAAGGGCCAAGGACTGAGATGTCCAAACAGTTTAAAAAAATTATTTCACTCCATACTGATTTTCAAAACGTACTCAATTCTTTTAATGAATATTACCCTCTACTGCACAATAATGTCCTTTCCCCTGAAGCCCAGGAAGTATTTGAACAGCACGAAGTGAAGTACATCCTTAAAGCAATTATATGTTTTAACACTTCCTTTAACACCCTTAACTCGTCCATATTTTATTATCCATAGTCCCCAGGCATGCACACATGTAGATTATCTGTGCTTTATAGATGTGGAAGCGAACTGCACCACAGGCAGTCCCTGAGCAAGTCAGCATCAGAAGCAGAACCCCTGTCCAGGGGTCATAATATTTTTCTAGGAAATTAAACAAGCCAGGATTTCAGCTGGTCAGCATTTACTTGAAAACAGCTCACCTAAGTGAGCAACACTCCTGATGAAACCAGCTGGACAAATAAGACTCTCAGCTTGGTGTTTGAATAAGCAAAAAGGCACAAAGAAAAAGTCACCAGAGAGGAAGAACAGACTACAGGGTTTTTTTGTAAGCAAACAAAACTCTCTGAAAATTAACTTTGGATTAACTTGAAATATTTTGTTGAGGTGGGAAAAAAAAAAAAAAGGAATCTTTGTTTCATGTATTTGTGTTACTCCTTTCTCCAGCCTTATTTTAAGACTTTTAAAATTTTAGGGTCACATTTAAAAGGGAAAGACAAAAATACTGCATTTTATTGTTTTAATGTATCTCTTTCCTCTCCCAAATACTGTCACCTTCAGGGTTTAAGTTATTCTTCATATTAAATAGAAGTATGTGAAAAGTGTCATGCCCCTAAAAGTCCATTTTAGGGGGAAAGGCACAGGCATAGAACAGACAGGAACCAACATAGGGTACAACTAACAAAAACAGACTGTTCCCTGGATGATCACGCATGTAGGGAGACACTCCACTCACTTCAGGTGCCCGCTTTGTCTCCAAAGGGAACAAGTGAATTAACAATCCTGCTGGACTCTTTGTATGACCTGCTCCTTGGAACATCCCACTAGGCACCAATGCTGCTGAGTAATTCCATCTGCAGGACAGGCCCTGCAAACCCAGAGATGGCAGAGCACAGCATTCCCATTCTCCACATGGGACCAAGACACTGGTCTGAAGGTCCTGTTGCAGCTATACAGCATCTCCACACAGCATCTTCCGCTGCTCCAAAGTCATAGAATCATAGAATGGATTGGTTTGGAAGAAACCTGAAAGACAATCTAGTTCCAACCGCCTTGCCCTGGGCAGGGACACCTTCTGCTAGATCAGGGTGCCCAAAGGCCCACCCAACCTAGCCTTGAACATTTCCAGGGATGAGGCAGTCACAGCTTTTCTGGGCAATCTCTTGCAGTGCCTCACACCCCCACAGTAAAGAATTTCTTCCTAGCAGAAGATCTGCTGGATTGACTCCAGACTGCCTTACAGACACACTATCCAGTCTTCCTACCAGGACAGATGGTTCAAGAAAAACTTTACAAGATGACCCACAGGGTACTGGGAGGTGAAGCTCTAGGTGACACCACCACTAAATCTGTCACACTGTGTTTGCTGGTCCTAAGCACAGAACATCAGCAAAGGCAGGCAGATGCTTAGCTGGAACTCTGTGAAACAGGAGAGGACCAAGGGTTCATCAAGCTCAAGTGAGGAGCTGCATGACCCAGGAACTACTCAGGCATAATCAACACTGGGGTGTTAACTCATCCACAGCAAATATTTACAGAGTAACTGCTATGCTGCTCACTTGTCAAATGCTTTCAGTAGTGGTGAGGAATAACCAGGAGAGTAAACCTGAAGCTGCTCTGCATGGTGTCTCCCTGAAGTGTCATGAATTTGTTTTGTTAAAACAGTGTTTCAGACCTGCCTGCGAACTAAAGCTGTTGCCAGCAGCAGTTCTGCACTGCTTCTCTCCTCCTCACTGCACACATACTCTATTTCGTTGGTAGTATATATGCTTTTAATGAGGAACAAACCACACTCAATTCAGAAAAGGACTTCCTTCATAGGAAGAAAGATACCTGTCGCAAACATCCTCCTAGGGCAAAGCAAGACTTAGCTATTTAACTGAATCCCCTTAGCTCTGTGTTCATATGGACAACTTGAATTGTAATCAGGTGGATTACTAATTTACCAGACCAATAAAAATGATTCGGCACGTCCATACAGGTTAGTCTTTATTTTGTGTGTTGAATGTGTCGGAGAAAAGAAATTAACGTACAACCAGAATCTCAATACACATTACTCAAAAACAGCTATTCTACCATGAATTTATATCCTACCTTAATCCTAATTATCTTCCTTGCCTATATATCCTCTTACAACAAAGCATTCACCCAGGAAGTTTGTTTTGAAATTCATACCCTGGTATATTTCATAACAACTTCCCCATGCAGAGAATTCATTTATTTACATGGGCAAAGTACTGCAAAGTTGATGAGGGTACAAACACACACCATGCTGACTTCCCCCCAACTCTCTGCAGGTGTTTATGGGTGCACTGAAACAAAACAGCAGCTCACCTGATTCCCCACACACACAAACCAACCTCTTCAACTGCTCAGGAGGTGGGTTACAATCAATGTTGGCCTGCAGGTAAGGTCTGACCAGGCAGACTGCCACTGCTCTGAAGGCAATGCCACCCCATTTATGGCTCCAGTCTCAACCGGGAGAGTTTGGAGCCGTGAGCAGCTGCTCCCCACTGCAGTTCCCTGCCACGGCAGTGTCACGCTGTACTTCACCTGAGCACTGACTGCCCGGCGAAGACACAGCACCAGCCTTTTGAAAAGTGGGTGAAATTGAGTGAAATTTAGCTGGGCATCTCGGTGATGCCCACCTGACCCCACAGCCTCACTGTCAGGAGACACACGAGGTTGAGGCCAGGTGTGTGCATCCCAACTTCGCTCCATCCCAGCTTCACACGCTCCAGTGCACGCTGGAGTTCGCTGCCGGAACACGCGTGGGCACCGGTGTCGGAGCACAGGCACGCTGTACCTCCCATCCGCGGGGAGCGGGCATCAGCCCGCACGAGGGATAAAGGACAGAGGGGAACAGCCACTCGAGGAACCCGGAGATGGGACAGGGACCCTTTCTCACCCTGGTATCGCATGTTATACCAGAGCTGGCAGCGGTGGCCGGAACCCGGGGCTTCCCGCAGGCACGTCTCCCGGTGGGTGCCGAGGTGCCGCCCGGCTGCCGACCGGGCATCCTCCCTTCTTCCCTCCCTCATTCCGCCCCTGCCGCCGCCCGGCCCGGCTCGGGGCCAGCTCCGAGAGCCCGGGGCCTCCCGCGCACCGCGGCCCGGCCGGGGGCGCTGCGGGCGCCGCCCCGCCTGCCCCGGGCACCGCGGCCCGGCGGGCAGGGCACGGCAGGGCAGGGCGGGGGTTCTGCCCCGGGCCGCCGGCGACTCCCTCGTTCTCTCCTCACTCACTCACCCGGCCGGCGGCGGCCGCGCTTTTCCTTCGCAGCGTTAGCCCGCTCCGCAGCAGCGCCGGCAGCTCCCGCAGCTTCTGCCGCAGCTGCACCGGCGGCGGCGGCTCCTGGGCTCCGCCGCCGGGGCTCCAGCTTCGGGTCAGCTCCGCGCCCTCACACGGCGACGGCATCTTCACGGAGCCCACGGCCATGCCGCATCCCTGCCGGGCTGCGGCGCGCAGACCCGCTCGCCCGCCCGGCCCCAGCGCCAGCCGCGCTCCCACCCACAGGCAGCGCACGGCGGGCGGGCAGGCGCTCCTCGCACGCAGCGCGCAGCACTCGCGCACCTTCCCCCGCACGGCGCGGCCCCAGCGCCGCGGGCAGCCCCGGGCGGCGCAGGAAGCCCCGCCGGCCCTGCACCGCTCCCGCCCCGCAGCTCCGGCGGTGATAAAGTGCAGGTAATGAGGAGGGTGGAGGAGGCGCGGGCGGGAAAAGGCAGAAAGTCCTGTTAACTCCTTTGCGCTCAGGACCGCCGCCCGCGCTGCCTCCACCGGCCCTGGCGCCCCGCACCGATCCGCGCCCACGGCGACAACACGTGGGAGAATGGCCAGCACGCTCAGAGACGGCGGGTCCGAGCCCAGGCGAGAGGGGTTCGGGCTCCTCCAGGGGCTGGGTGCCTCGTCTTCCTCCTGGAGGCTGTCAAGAGGGTGCTGGAGGAAGTCCTAAGCAGCCTGTTTGTGACCCCCAAGCACCGAGCCTGCCTGGGCTAGAGGCCTCCTCGCGTTCCCACTTGCCCGAGTTACGCTCTGGTCTAGTGATTATTTTTGGCTGCAGGGGGTGAAGACCTTCTCTGTTCCCTTCCCAGTGGTTTTTTGACTCAAAGAGGTGTTTCATCCTCCAGTGCCAGCCACCATTGATACTGGCAAAACGAAGCAGTTCATCCCAGGTGAATTACTTGCTTCCAGTGATTCAGGCAACCCCTGCAAGAGAACTCCCAATGACAGAAACCAATTCCCTTACTATTTGTAAAACACTTGTCTAGAATTCAGTTCCGTGAGTTATGGGGACTTTATTTAGTCTCTGGAGCCTGCCTTTTCCAACTCATGGTACAGAAATTGCTTCATTTCTACCGGACTCTATTCTCTGTTATATAGATCACAGAACCAATAGTAATGTGGGTCTCCCTTTACTTATATCTTCTGCCTCAAAGCTACTAATAAGGCTGACCTGCTCATCTAGGATGAGTTTACCAGTGCTTTATTGTCTCAGTAAATGACATTATAGTCTGGCCAATTTCACAGCCATGTTAGAGAGAGCCTTGTCCCAACCAAGACATCCCACTGGTTTCAGGACTGACCCTAGTACTCCTCCAACCGCACAGGAAACTGACTGAACCGTGACACTAACCTTGGGGGGGGGGGGGGAAGTAAAAAAGGAGTAGGTTTTTTTCATCACTGATGTGCTCCCTAAACCAGCTCCTCCAGGATCACAAGGTCAGTAGTAGAGACACGGCAGATGTGCCCAACCTGCATCAGGGTGCCGAGACAGAGAACAGCCTCTTCCAGCATCAGTGTGACATGGGATTATCTGTCACCTGAATGCAGCAGCAGCCTGGCCTTTCAGCAGCACTGACCTGACCGCAGGCTGCTGTGAAACAGTGATCCCGCCAGCAACCCATGGATGAGTTATTCCGTTTGCCACCCTTCCGTGGGATCTGGTAACCATCAGACTCTATTCAGCTGATTGATCTGGTGGAAAAATAACACCTCAGAAAATAATGGATTTTCCATTGGCCAGACAGCTGAATTGATCCACCTTGTGACCCAACAGCTGCAGGACTGAGGAAGGCAGAAACCTGAAAGTGAGGTAAAGCAGAACTGTTCCTTTCAGTAGCAGTTAAATCAGCTTAACTGCATCCTGTGTGCATGATTTGATGAGCAGCGTGAATCAGGCCAACCTGGGTACTCTTGAAAGGGACAGGGTTTGCTCCAGCCACATTCTGGCACCACCTCCTTGCTGCTGCACTTGCCCATTACATTAGCCAGGTCTGAAGGGTTAAGTGTAAAAAAATAATCACCTATTTTAGCAGAGTGATACGGCTCATTGCATGATATCTATAGCTGACACAAAAGACAGAAAAGAGACAGACACTGACAGCCTTTAGACAAAAATTGTGCTGCAGACCTTAAAATGCCAGAGCGATCTGGGAGTCCCAATTGTAACGTCAGCACAATACTTTTGCAAGGATGTTGGTGATTATGATAATCCCAAACATTGTTGTGTCCCAAACATTTTATTATTATACTTGATTTGTGCTTTCCCACTGCCCTGCAATGTAGTTTTGACAGCTGTGTTGCCTGGCAGCCACTTTGTCACAGCTCAGGATGTAATTACGAAGAGAAGTGTATCTACACCCAGAAGAATAATGGATCCTTAGTCTATGGGATTCACAAAAGGACCATGCTCTTTGTCTGAGTCTTTAGGCACTGCTACAATACAATCCACAGTAAGACAACTCAATAAAGTGGGACTTAATGTGACAGACCAGAGTATAACCAGAAGTCATTTGATTACATTAAGAAAGGATAAAATTGTGCCAGTGCTCAAATTTTTTTTGTTTTTTAACTAAGCAAGATAAGTATAACATATAAACAGTGTCAAAAGAGAAATAAATATGCCCTGCAGTGTGTTTAAAAACTATCAGCTGCCTGACAGCATAATATGGACTATTAGTTGTCAAAAAAATTGAGTAAATAGTAGATAGGCCTCTCTAGTTCTTGTTTGGATCATTGCAGGTTTGGCGAGGATTGTGGTAGGAATTGTATAAAATTAAATTTTCTGTTGTTTTTTGTGTTAAGTCACTGAAAGTTTATCATGGTGAATGAGTCTGGATTTTTTCAGCACAGAAAAGGGAATCAGAGAGCAAAACTAGATCTGGTCAGGAGGTATTTGGCAAAAGAGTTTCATTTAAAAAAACCCAGAACTTTGTGTTCAGAGCATCTTGCTTTCTGTGAACTGTCACTGAAGGCATAGCAGGGATGTGAGGGACTGTGGTCCCTATTCTCAACAGGTTTGGCCTCCAGGTGACTGCATTTCCTGTCCCTTGTAGACACCAGCAATAACACTAAAGGAATATCAGATCCATTGACCATGTGCAGACATTGGAGAGTTCCAGTTTTCCAGATTAAACACTTATAATTTGGTCCAATATAATGCAAAACTAAGGACACACTCTATCTGGTGCTTTTTTGCTTAGCAAAAAATCTAAACTTGAATATACCTTCCAGAGTGGAATCTAGACTAGGCTTTGCTCCCTTACTTGCAAGAGACTTCATATAAATATAGAAACATGTATGTTTAAATAGATACAGGATGGAGTCTGGAGACCTAAACAACTCTACTGCACTTTGCAGATGTGGAGTCTGGGAGTGTCTGCTTTTTGGAAGTGTTTGTTTTTCTTTCATGGTGTAGCACAATCAAAAGAAATGCAGTAAAAACAATGCAAGCTGTTTCATGCCTGTATGTGTTTCACATCAGTTTTTAAGTAGATCATTGCAAAAAGAATGAATTACCTTGTATCAAACATTTCCTGACAAAGCATAATAAACACTTCTTTTGGGCTTGAAGTATTAGGAGTTCTTGACTCTATTGGAATAACTGATAGATGCCACTTTAGTTTTCCCTGCATGAAGTGAAGATAGGCAGTGTAGAAATAGAATTGCAAAGTATTGGTACGCAGGAGCCATATATCATTGAGAGGCAGCAGTCCTTTTTGAATATTTGCTCTCCCTGACCTGGCAGGAGGCATTTAAAAGAAAGCAAGTTTTTTTCCAAAACAACACCACCATCCTCTACACAACCAGCAAATCACTACTTCTCCTTCACCAGGCAGTCCTGCTGGAGTAGGGATGGGGGTGGATGCTTTCCTACTCTTTCAGAAACTTGAGTTGATTTTCTTCTCCCCATCTCTTCAAAAAGCAGGCAAGCGGGATTTGTTTGTAACACCTCTTTTCCCATTCAGGAGGAGGTGAGCTGTGTACTCCCTACCGCCTGTAGGACATCCAGATCAACACTAAAGGAGGTCCGTTTTTGTGGGATTCTCTCCTGACAATTGTATCCTACAAATTTTAGTTTGCCAAATGTTACTCCAGGTCCAATACGCATGAGTTGCAGACTGCCCCTGTCATGCTCTGAGATCCTGCCCGCTCTCATGCTCCAGACATGGAGAAGCCCAGCCTGGCAGATTTTTGTTTCTGGCTTTGAACAAAACATGTGCAATGACCCTGTGAAAGAGAAGGACTGGGGAAAGCTTTGCTCCATTCTGCAACTTCAGTACCTCACAGCAGTATTGGGACACATTTCCCATTCCCAAGAAGGGAAGTGTGTGAGGCCCTCATCACTTCACATACAGCACAAGTGCAGCAGGTGACCATTCAGCCACTGTGCTGTGAGCTGGAGATAGCACTCCAGAAGACTGGGCACCTCTCACCTTTTTCTGCTTTGGTGATTCTTCATTGGTTCACTCAGCTTCAGAATGAAACCAACCTGTTCACACCTCAGAGCTGCTAGGGATCTGCTTTCCGGCTGAATAACTTGCTTGAGACTTCTGAGATTTTCTCTCTCTTCCACCTGATCAAAGAGTAGAACCTCAGTTGCGTTCTAAATGTTGAATATCACCAATTTCCTATGGATATAAATAGCACAAATTCAGAATCAGATTGAGGGCATGCATGTAGCTAGTGTATGCTTAAAAAAATCCTTTATTTGTTTTCTCAAATGATTCTTTTGAAAAACAGTTTAATACTATGTCATCATGTAGACCAAATATTCAGTGACTTAAGCTCAGAAGTATTGCTTGTAGTATTTCCAAAATGTGAAAGTTCTGCAAATTGTAATGAATGCTCAGCAGCAGAAAGATACCAAAATGGGAACAGGGGATGAGGAAGCAGGAAAACAGTGCAGGGTGTCATTTGAAAGAAAGCAGATCAGGAGAATAACTACAAAAAAGAGGGAAGAGGTTAAAGATAAAGGAGATGTATGAGTAGGTGAAGTATTTCAAGTAGTTTCATGATTTGTGTGACTCATAGCTGGAAGATCTGAAGCCGCCTCTCTTAATTCAACCCCCAGTTTTTTCTTGACAGCCTGTGAACCTCTTCAAGTTCAGCATCTGACCCTTTCTCCCTGCACCTCACTAAGAGCTGCCTGCCCCTCTGCCCCCAGCTCCTCTTCCAGCCTTCAAAACTCTCAGAGCATCTTCAAATGACTGCTAAGCCTGTGTCCTGCCCATGAATCCTCCATGGAATTGGGACGTGATCCCTGCTACTAACTCTTCAGCACTCAAAGATAAGAGAGCTCAGGAACATCCTGGGTTTGTTGCTGCTGTGGTTTGAACCTGAATTGTGAGAGGGCAGGTCTGCAGAAGGCTGTTTGAAATCTTAAATGGATTTCTTTGCATTTCCTTTAGCAATTTGGGCTTTTTAAAGAATCACTGAGCCACGATGACAAGGGCAAAACTAATGTAAATACAGCATTGTATTTACATTGTTTGGTGTGTAGCAAACTTTTGCTTTCATACAAACCCAAGGAGGAATGCATTTGCTGTGGTAACTGTGATTTGCCAGAGCTAATGAACCTGACTCAACCCTTCAGTTTGATTTGTCTTTTTAACATACTTGGTAGCAGGGGACCATATGACCCCTCAGGGAAATTAAAACTCTTAAAGCTCATCTATCTGGCCTTTTCTGTCAAAACAGTGTTGTCATCGAGCTATTGCTCTTTCTCTTATAGGCCAAAATTAAACTCCAAAGCCAATAAGGTCCTAATGGAGCTTGTTCAGTTTGGTTGGTTGGTTAGTTGGGTTTTAACTAAACACAGAAATCTCAAAATGACAAATCAATATCTTTTAATTAAAAATTTAAAAAGAAAACACAGAAATGAACTTGTATCACCAGGGAGTTTTTCTGACAGCTACAACTGAAATTCAAGTTCCTTTACCCTCCAGACACATAGGTATATACATGTTGTTTGTTTTTTTTTTTTTGTTAATGTGCAATGTGAGGAGCTTTACATGCATTTACAGAAGAGATTGTGTAGGAGATTTTAAAAGAGTCAAATTGCTATTAGGTGCTAAATTCTCACAGGCAATGGAAGATTTCCCCTGTGTGATTAATGGTTAATCTGCAAATGTATCTCTTCTTCCTTAGCTGTTAAATTCTCTGTTTATGTTTAAATTCATGTTTTCTGTTTTATTCATATTTTATGCTTCTTCTCCATATGTGGGTGAGGACACTTTAGCTTCATTTGTAGAAACTGTGTTTAAGATACTGTGCTTCCTCTTTGAGCATCTGAGATCTCTCTGTGAGTCTTCAAATGCTTAATCTTATCAAGCACATTTGAGAGGCCTTGAAATCCAAAAACTATTAAGTCCTTAAAAGTATTCTGAAGCTAGGCAGCCAGTTAAGAGCTGTGGTTAATGCTTCACTGAGGTAAAAAGTGCAGCACTTCATATGAGACCTCAAAGTCCAGACAGGGTCTCAACCTCAAGACACAAATCCATACAGAATCAGGCTTCATTGATCCCCCTGCTCAGAAAGCTACTGCAAAAATGAGAGAGAGAGACAGAGAGAGAGAGAGGTTTCTATAGCACATGTATTCCTAGAGTGTCTACTCAGTTTTCATATGAGCGAGCTACTGTAATGTAATGACTTTCTCATATGATTATGTTATCATTTGCAAAAAAGGAGATATTTGCATATATGTGTACACAGATATGAAAGGTCGCCTTTTGTTTCAATTGCAGTGTATCTTGCTGCCTCCATGTAAAGAGACCCACATAATCTCTTTGATGAAGGAAAAATACAAAACCACATGCCAAACCTTTTGAGTTTTCAGCATAAACCTAGGTCTATGTTGACAAGCTCTTCCCAGAGATAGTAACATCAGTAAAATATTTTCATTCCAAGTTCCTGAGAGGTTGGAAAAATCAACAAAAGAATAGCATGAGATAGATTGCCAGAAATAATATTACTGTTTTAGACATGAAACCGTCTCACAACATCATGTGAGTACTGAAATGCTCTAAAACATTTTCTTTAATTTGATTTGTTTGTATTTGTTCTGTGTTTTGTTTTGTTTTAACTGTGCCTGATTTTTCCCGCTGAATAAGAGGACTGCAGCTGTTGAACAGAAACAGGGAGACAGATGACTGGAAAAGAAAATCATGTTCAATTGGGGGTTCAGAAGACAGTCTACTCTGTACGAGGTGTGGTGTAGGTTTGCTTAATGACCAGATAGGTTTCTCTGGTATTGTTAAGGATAACATTAGAGGTAGTGAAGTACAGCCATACAGCACTGGCAGAGGTAATGAGGCTGTGGACAAATCCAGATGGCTTCGTCCTTTCCATTGGGGTGGTGGTAAAGGAAGAAAGGCTCACTCCAGCATGTCTGCAGGCGTAAAGAAAAGTCCAGGGAGAGATAGTGAATAGTGAATGGATCCACACAAGGACATTTTCAACTTTGTGTCCAGAGCTACAGCTTGATGGGCCCTCAAATCTCACTCCAACAGCACTCCTGAGATTCCTGACTATTCGGTTGTCCTGTGGGACATCTGCTCAGAGGGACTGTGGGAAAACATGATCAAAGCAATCTTGTTGTTCAAGGAAGTAGCAGAAAGCAAGGGCAGGGTTGGAGAAGGAGAGGTGGTGGGCCAAAACAGTGCTAAGGTACCTGTGCTAAGGTATCCAGCACAGCTGGAGAAAAGGAAAAATTGTCTTTGTCTTGCCCATCATAATCTCCTGCCTTTTCAGTCTCCTCCAAGTGTTTATAAACATGTCTGGAGACTTCTGAAAGGCAACAGGAGTCAAGGAGTTAAAGAAATTAGGATAGCAAACCAGATTGTCCTAAGATGTCAACACAGACCCAGTTGAGACCACCCATGGAAAATTATGGATGTTAGCTTGTGTAGAGGTGGGTTTTACTGGAATCTCAGCAACAGATGTGTACTTCTGCATGCAAGCAGTACTAGCTCTGGGGTCTGCATGCATTTATCTGTCTGAAATGTGCTTAGATTACCTGGAGCAGCCAGAACTTTAAAACAAGACTCTCGTAGTCCAGTCTCCCAACAAGCCGCGTCAGCAGCCATGTAAAACCCGCAGGAAGAGAATCATAGTAAGTACACGGTATTGTACATGAAAAAGACATGAGATGGATCTTTCTTTCCCTCAAGAAAAAACTGTTCCCTCTCACTGAAACCCTGGAAAAATCCCTTTTTTTGTACTTGGCCTGCAAGACATTTACAGTATTTTCTGAAAATTTGATATATTATCATTAATAAACAGTGTTGTATCTGTAACTGTAATGCAATAAAATTATACATAAGCTATTTCTAGCAATATACCAAAACAAATAATCTAATTAATAAGTTGCTATTGAACATAGTAATTTACAGACAAGCAATTTGTAAACTATCTAACGACGGATTAAGCAAACAACAGCATTTATCAAAGGAAGTTTGAGACATTTTGCCAACTAGAGGACTTGGCTAAACGAATACATTTTTGCTGGATCTCATTATTGAATTAGGGCTTAAAAAATGCTGTTATGGCAGCCTGCCTGGACTGTTGTGATTAGACAATAGCAATTCTTCCCTTTTCTTCCAGTGTTTTCATTCATTTACAGCACAGTTTTTGAAGAATAGAGCTTGGAAGCCAGTCAGCATCCCACATCACAACAGTCAAACCTATAGGATAAGAATTAGGACAGACAATATTGCCCCAACCTTATGTATGACTGCCTCAACAGAGTCAGATGTTTACAGCTAGATACTTATTTCTAAACACTGTCCTCAGCAACAGTTCTAAAACAAAACCCTAACAGACACCACAGAGAAAAATATTGAATTACCTATTTGAGTTTCTCTTTCCCAATTCTTGCCAAACTGCATTTGTCTCAGGGAGACAGATCTGCAGTTTAATTAAGACCTAGGTAGCTGGTAATAATAAACAAATGGACTGGTAAACTACTTTTACTGGTGTGTGGTGACTCAATCTCTAATCCTATTTGGTTCTTCTGACTTGTTAGAAGAGGAAAGAGTAAAGAGTAAATACGTGTTGTGAATCTTTCAAAGGTTAAAGTGTCTCACTTCCCACAGATTTTTCAACAAGCTAAGACACCTGGGAAAAGAGGAATATAGGTGGCTGGAGAAGGCTGATGAAAATAGGATGAAACTTAGTGAGTCCCCCTGAAGCTTGTATTGGGCTTGTATTAGGCTTGTATTACAAGCCAAGAACATCTTCCTATCAGCTTTCACTGAAGATAACAGTAAGAACTGATTATTAATTTAGCAATTCATGAAAAATTCTTTTTTGGTAAGTGAGAATGCTGTCTGAATGGGAAGTTATTAAAATTAATTGGGTCATGTAAAACCAGACAGTTTGTCTGTGAGCCCCGCTAACAAAGCTGAGCCAACTTGGGGAATGGCTGAGAACTTACTCTGTTTTAGAACATTGAAGCACATTGGATCTCATTAGCAATCAAATAATTGCATTTCAAAATGGAGAATAGTGTAATGGAATCAGTTCCTCACTCTGATTCTTCACCTATGAGTTCTTGCCATCTATGGTCAATCTGCACAAGAACCACTAAAGTAGGCCTCCTTTCATGTCAATAGAGAGAAAAAAGACTTTGTAGGTTTGAATTCGGCCACTGGGTTTTGAATAAGGCAGGTCTTAAAAATTATGTTTTTAACTCCACTGACTATGAAGAGAATTAAGGCAAGCAGCTCAAACCTAGGCAGCTGCACTGCAGACACCTAAATTTTGCACTGGGTTTTCATTCACATTTCTGTAAAATGGGCAAAAAATACAGCTAAGCCATGAGAGAACATATGCATTATCCTTCATCCAAAGGTAGCAAAGCTCTCAGGCAAATGTCTAACATGCATGCCCTACAAAGTCATTGTCGTGGATATCAACTACATGCCTTAATTAAATAAACAGGGTTTATCTGTTGTTACATCACAAGAAAACTATAAATTGTTTTCAAACTCTTTGTTAAGATTTCCAAGACAGACTCAGTGTCTGAAACCTTTGTTCTACTCAAGGTGTAGAGAAAACAGTAACTGTAAGGCAAGGCATATCCAAACAGACCATTTGTAGTTTAACCTCTTCTCTGGAGGCTGTGTTGCTGTGGATGAATACATAACACTTAGTCTGAGGACACCCTTCAGCCTTACTGTGTTTTCCAGTTAGTAGGCACAACAGAGGAGAGGAGCAGTAAAGGAATAGGGAATAAAATCACATGTTTGCATTCTGCCACAGACTGTAGCATCCACAGAACTCACCGGTATATTGAAGGTAGTGAAATAAATCTGTGTTCACCTAGTTGCAACAACACTGTGATGAGGCTGCTGGACTAAAACTGCCAAATTCTTCCCGTTTTCTTCTTTCTGTCACAGAACTGTCACAGATAATCTCTGGTCAAGTAGCCAGCCAGGTGCTGCTTGCCAGCCCTGCTATCATGACTATGAACATCACAACCATCATTTCATTAGGACACCAGCCATAAGCCCAGAGCCTCTGGCTTGGCCACAAAGGCATCAACAGCTACCAAGGTCTGCTAAAATGCAAATGTCTTCTTCCCCAGAGGAAAACATGAGGGGCTTATGGGGCATTAGCACTGACAGCACTGACAATCAGCACACTGACTACCATATGGCTCTGTCTTCCTACCATTTGCATATACCTCCCTTGCTTTCTGCCACTGTACAAGCTCCCCTGCCAGAGGCATGAAACCAAAATACCAAGAGTCAGAAAATAAAAGCTGAGGTTGTCCCATACTCCCATAAAACCTTCATGCCCGCATTCCTCCACCGGTACTGCCAAATCTCACCCCAAGCCTTCCTATTATTCACAGATGATTTAATCAGTTCTGAACAGATAGATCTTGTGATCAGAAGAGTATCAGAAATGCAAAGCAGTATAAGAGGACACCACTACACCCAGCATTCCATCAAGGCTTCCAGTGCCCATTACCTTCAGCCTGCACAAAGTTTCACATACTGAGGAGAGGGCATGAACCAAGAACTTGACTAAAACAGTTACTTTTCCTCCATCAGGGTAAGCTGGTGCCACTTGACAGAAATAGCTGACATGAAACCCACAGAAGAAGGCTCTCGTCAAAGAGACTGTTTGGCATGCAAAGTGTCCTGGGTGCACAGGTAACAATCTGTTATTGACTATGGTTAGCTCTTCCCCATTCTTCCTAAACAATTACCAAGGATTAAGTGTAGCCTTGTATAAATGAAGCTGAATGAATATTTTTCAGATCCAGGACTTGGATGAAAAACCATTTCAGTGGAAGCAAAATCTCCTCTGGTCAGTGGCTAAACAGTAAACGTCCTTTCTCATACTCCTGGAACTACCTAAAGCATTTGATGCCATCTCAGAGACACAGTTCCTTCTCCTGAGGTAAGAAGGCGAAGGTCCAGGGTAACAATCTGAATTGGTCTGAGCTTTTCCTCCAGCCAGGCACTCAAAAAATAATGAGAGAAAAATGCAGCTTTATCAGAAACTATTACAGCTCTTTTTCAGTGTCTACAAGCAATCACTACATACAGCAGTTGGAAAACCAAGACTTATGTTCCAAGTTGTTACTTGGAAAGTCATTTATACCACCTTTCCAGACATTGCATAGCATCATCTAGCAGTCATTCCTGGCTGGCTAGGAAACTTGTCTCTGTTAGATTACAATCTGGTTTTAGTAAGTCATGCTTTGATCATCCATCAACTGACTATAGCATGCAGTGTATATTCACAGGAAACTGCAATTACTGTAAAACACTGCCAGGCACCTTCTTGGAAAAGCAGGCTCTCACACGCAGGCTACACTTTGCTACCAAAAGAAACCATCCTGGTGTACACAGTTCTTCCCTCAGGAGGAATACACAGTAAAGCACACCATGGACTTGAGTCAGTTTATGCAGCACAGTGCCAGAATGTGCCCTATAAGAATCCCACGTAAGTGGGGGAAATGTATGTTTGTGAATACTCATGCTCATAAAGACTGCATGAAAGATTGCAAGTGATGACAAATTGAAATTATTTTTGAAATTTCAACACTAAATTATGCTCACAGTTAAAACTTTGCTTTTTATAAAGATATTTAGAACATCTTAGTCATCTAATTAAAATGTGATTCAGAACTCATGAGCCTGAGAGCTCAGCTACCCTGTATGTCCAAAGGGAAAGAATGGATACTAGCACATGGCTCAGGGCACCTAAATACTTGTGCAGAATCAGACAGTGTAAATATCTATCTTTGCCTTCATTAGTTTAAGATAACCTGAAGTCATGTTCCAATTCAGGTTGGTCACCTTAACATAATTACTTTAGATATAGCAAAGAAGTTGAAGCAGAGCAAAACCATTGTGGATGTAGTGAGAGTCACACGACTGCCATGTGCAATCAGTAGCACAACTGGAATTTCAGCCCACACCTCTGCTCCTTGCTGGCTTGGGATAGGCTTAAGTATGGACTTATGCCCTGCTCAATGGGGCCCGTAGTAACAGATTTCAGCTGTTAAAACAATGCTTCTGTCTCTGGCACACATCCATGTGAGGGACTCCAGCTTCACCAGATTACTGAGTATTGCTAGTTTCCTGAAAAATCTGGAAACAACACAACATTCTTCCCCATTTCTCTGCCAACCTGTGCTGCAGGGCAAAGGGTTCAAGTGGTTTCATTCACTTTTATCAGAGTTTCTCTTTTATTTCCAAAAAAGTGTAAAGAAATATCTAGGAAATCTAGATAACAATGTTTCCTTTTTTGTCTACTGTCCCATGGCAAAACTTAGAATTGCAAAAGATTTCTCTCACATTCACACTGACTTCAGTGGCTGTTTCTTCAGTCATTAAATTCATTTTGTGTTCTTCTTGACAGCTGTTTTCCACCATATCCAGTGGAGTAACACTTTGGGGTGATTATAGGGGCTGCTCTTCAGAATGCAGTGCTGGTCTCATAGCAGCGCAACATTGACTGTGTAGTCGGGGGACCTGGAGGTGTTCAAAAGCCACTGGGATTTCTACACTGCTGGCAGTGGCTGTGTCCCCTTATCTTCCACCCTCATCATTCTCCTGTTTTATCCCAGCATAAGGCTCAGGAGAAGAAACAAATGACTAAACAGAATTATCTCAGGAGGAGAGCAGCCTTCAAGGTCAGCACAGGTGGGCAACTTGCTTTTTCTCTGTATGTTTCAGTTTCACATCTCCCTGGCAAAATCAGGAGCAGGGCAATGTGAGGCTGCCTCAGCTTTCTGAATTGCTTGAATGTGTGTTCTCCCTCTGCTCCCAGGTGGCTTTAAAGCAAAATCACTGTCTATTGTTAATGATGTTTTGCTTTCTGAAAGATTGAATTCTACATCCTGGCTTTCAAAAAACCCAGTTCACAGTGTTCTGTCTCTGCCTGCTCTAGTGCATATAGAGGCAGTAGCAAAATGCCAGCGTGGGAGTCAGTGTAGTGTGACTGCTGCAGTTTTGACACTCAGCCATGCAGAAGGCTTTGGTCCATACAGGAAATAGTTTTCTAACTCCTCCACACACTTTTCTCTTGGAAATTCTTTGCAGGTTTTTGTTTCCCCTCACCTGAAGCTTTACAAATGAATCACCAACACAAATTGGACTCTCCTTCTGAATCTTTTAAACACCCCAGCTAGAAACCATTTCATTTTCAAAAGAAGATGAGGGGAAGAGTTAAAAGCTAAACCCCCATTGACAGGCTTTTAGAAAAGCACGTCATGTTACAATGCCACCTTACCTTTGCTCTTGAGGCTGAGGCTTCTGAGAAAAATACGTGATGAACACAATGATAATGCACAGATACATTCACACACCACATATGCACCTTGAGGGTGTGATAAATTTTGTTTATCCTTACTTTTTTTTTTTTTTTTTTTTTTTTTTTTTTTTTTTTTTTTTTTTTTTTTTTTTGGCATGCCCCTCTTACCTCCCTGTGTTTAAAATCTGCACCACATCTTGAGACAGACTTAACTGTGACCTTGGTGTAGCTTGGAATCTCCCACTATTACCTGCCAGGCAAGCAGAACTGTTCATTACTATCAGATTACAGTATAGAAAGAAAAACAGGGATCAAGAAGTGCCCACCAAATGCTGCTTTGAGGAATGAGGCATAAGGTGTTTCCACCACCCTGGGCTGGTCAAGATAGTGAGATCTGACCACATCATGAATTGCAAATTTTGGAGCTATATGGTCTGCCACAACTCTCAGCAGTTTCAGAAAATAAGAAAGCTACCTGAAACAAAGAACTGACATTTCAAAAGATCCCGTGAGACACTGTTCTGTAAATTTGGGGTTCAGTATGAAATTATTTCATTTTGACCACGCCACCTGATTATCAAGCAGATATGTAACATAAAATGATATCATAATGCTGCTACTGTTCCTTGTATCCTTTAATAAAATCCAAAACAATGAGTGCTTGCTAATATAGTGAAGTAGGTTATTTGATACTACTGAAAAATCTACCTAATATCAGCAATCCAAGCACAGTCTGGTATTTCTTTTCAACCTGCTCAAGTTCTATCAAAATTCAAAGGCTCCTGTGAAAGTTTTTTATTTGAAAAAAGGATGCACTGCTGCAGGGGAAGTATCTCCTTCCTTAATCAAACAGTGAAACTACACAGAGTAGCGTAAGTGCTTATAGAGCTAGCTACAAGTATTTCTGGGTATATACAGGTCTTATTCCTGTACAAATCCATACTTTGCTGATCTTGGCTTCAGTCCCTTCACTTTCAAACTTAGTCTTTCCCACACTCTCCTTTCTCAAAGATTTCTGGAAACTCAAAGGAGCTTTAAACAAGAAAAAAATACTCCTAATAGACTTTAAGAAACACAGCTACTTTCTCAAAAAATCTCAAAATGGTAAGCAAGCTGAATAATCAGATTCTGATTTTATTTAGACAACTTGTTACCATTCTGCAAGTCTTGAATATTCTGCTCCAAGTTACCTCCATCACAGGAGAGAGAAGCAGTACCAGAATTTAAGCATGGTTCAGAAATGACCAATACGAGATGGATGAGAAGATGGACCATTGGGTTGAAAAGACAACATAACAATCAGTACAACTAGCAGGTGTAGTGAATGATAATACCAGTGTTGGCACTGTTAAACATCTTCCTCAGCCACCTGGACAGAGGGATGAAGTGCACCCTCAGTAAACACATAGGTCAAACCAATAGAGTCAGTGTGTGAAAGGCCACAGCTTTCCTCTGTGGTGTTAGTGAAGACATTGTGTACAGTTTTACATCTTCCAGAAGTGAGATCCAAAAGATGGTGTGCCCTCAGCAGAGGGCTGCAAAGAAGACTGGGGCTGGAGGCCCTGCCAGCTAAGGGAAGCTGTGAGAACTGAGCCTGTCCAGCCTGGAACAGAGATGGCTTCAGGAGAACCTCACAGCAACCCAACAGGGCCTTTGGAGGACTACAGCAAAGATGGGTCCTTGCGGAGGTGCACTGTAAAGGGATGAGAGGCAACAGACACAAGTTTCAGCAGGGGAATTTCTGCTTGGTTGGATGGATAGAAAACAATTCCGCTGTGAACACAGTTAAGCAATGAAAAAAATATCTAGTTTCCATAGAGATACTCATATTTAACTAAAGGCTCTGAGCAACTTGTGACTTTGAATCTGGCCATGTTCTGAGCAGAGGCTAGAACCAGAAGTCCTTTTCAGCCTAATTTGATTTGTGATTCTGTGGCTGCCTTAGCCTGTAAAATAAAATTAATTTCTACTTTTGAGTGCTTTATATGAACTTGTAAAGAAAGGAAAGTGAATGCCTTAAAATGTAACCTTTTAATTAATACACTCAGGTAAAACGAAATTATTTATGATTTAATGTAGAAGTACTACACAAGACTTTAATCATGCAAATGACAACTATCACTTCCCTTCTCTACAGGTTCATAAGCTGCGCTCATCAACATAATAGCTGATCAACTTCTCCTAGTGCTCTAAGCAGCGTGACTAACATCTGGCATGTAGTTTGTTTCATGGTTACTGGCATTCTCTTCTATCTGTTTAGATCTTGACTTCTTTTGTTAGGGACATTCACATAAACAGGATGTTTCTCTTTCTGCCTGTGCTGATATCATATTGATGCAAGTTCTCCTGCAATAGCCATTTTTGGCAAGGTAGCATTAAAGGCTGTGATTACCAGCAAACAAAATCAAACCTGCATTCAAAACGACAAAATAAAATGGAATCTTGTCCAGATCCTGTTAGAAAAACTGCTCTCTGTCTCCACTTTATCTGATAGTAGCAAATGTAATTTGCACAGCTGTTCTTCAGGGACTTACACAAAGGCTTCAGGCTCTGGGAGAACCTAACCTTTGTTTCTTTCTGGGCTGATTCTATCTCATTTTTATAAGGTCATAAATCAAGTGAAAAGAAAGAGAAAATATATTTGGGCTTTTGAATGCAAAATGAATAGAAAAAAAAGCTGTAATTTAAAGCAAAGTCCTCCCCCCTCCCCTTTTTCTTCCCAAGTATAAGCTCCCTGCTGTACAAATCAAAAGTATACACTGAGACAGTGCCTAAATCTTTTATGAAATGGGCCCTTCACTTGCACTTCAATGGAGCTTGCTGTGCATTAAGATTTCTTTTAATGGCAGAAGGAAATAATTCTGCAGCTAGGGCACAGTGCTTCCTGCTGCACCTGGTATTTGGGCTGCATATGGGGTGTATAAACTATAAAATGAAAAGAGAATTGATTTTGGTGCCTTTTTGCCATCTCATCATGGACCACTAGACCTGTTTGTCACTACAGTCCTGTAAGGGTAGAAAACATGTTGGTTTTGAGACCCATAACGCTCCTATACATAATCCCTCCATTCCCACACTATGTTACCTGACCTGCAATGTCCCCCATCCTGCAGCAGGCGTGTGGTAGCATGGGGATAGTTAAGCAATCCAAACCTCGAGCCAAGGTGGGAAGTAAGCCAGCAAGGGTGGCCAAGATCAACATTTCTGGGTTGCCCAGGGACACAGCTGCATGCCAATATTCTCCCACAGGCAGCATATGAAATTCCCCATGGGAAGGTGTGTTTCTCTCAGATGAATACCTCCTGGTGGTGCTTAGCTGTCCAATGTATTCATCTCATGGATTAAGGACACACAGGGGTTTTGACATGAGATGGGCATGCACCAATGTGCCCAGCTGTGGAGAACTGTATTCTCTGATGCCAGGCATATTCTTTCCTTACTCAGGTCTCTTGCTTCTTTTCGGTCACTTTATTGTCTGCACAAAAGTTCCCCCCACTAATCACAAGGCAGAGGATGTATGAATCCTACCTGGTTTTCCCCAAATCCTCCCTATTACACAATATCCTCTGTAACCTAGGATGCATCTCTGCAGTTCCTTCACTCTTGTGAAGGCATCACAAGAAATAATTTCTTCATTCTTAAGCTGTTGACATTCATAGAGCCCAGGCAAGGCTGACTCAGATCAATGCAACCTACGAGGGTGCGCACTCACAGACACATTAGCACCAGCCTTCAAAGAAACCCCCTCAAGCCAAAAACAACAAAAAAGGGGTCTTCAAAGGATGAATAGCCCCTCTACAACATAAAGTCCCATGCTTGCTGCAAGAAATAGTGACAGAAAAATCTGCCCTAACAAGGTTCAAGGAAGACACTGAAGTAGACTCAGCTGAATTTCCCAGGAAGAACAGATTCCTCCAAAAAGGAAGGGATATATATTTTTTTCAAAATGTTAGGTATGTTCAATAATACAAAAGCTGCACTATCATCATCCACATACTTGGTTTTATCTCTGTGCAGGCAAGTCTGGCTCTGTTCAGTCACATCCTGCTTTACTATGCACTTCCAGTGTGGAATCCTTCTCTATATGTTTTTGTGTTACCCATGTTACCTCTAATGCACCCTTCCTTGTATTGTTTAGGTATAAACTTCACTTATAAACTGATGGGTAGAGCAGGGAAAAGCCCTCATTTCCTTATACTTCAAGTATGTTTTAGTGCCTGTTGAAGTTCTATTTTTGCCTGGCATCAGATATGAGATATAACTTGCGCTTAGAATAATTTTTCATCATTGAAACTGCCAGTGAGTTTATTAAAACTGAAAAGGTAATACCCTATATCCTTTTATGTATGCTGTTCCTTTTGTCTGAACCAGAAGCAATTGAATCTAAGCAGCTTTTTAAAGACAAATTTAAGGAAAATATGCACTAGAAGTTGGGGGATGGTAGAGTTTTTTGTTGGTTTGGGGTTTTTTTTGGGGGGGGGTGATGAGAACTAAATGTTCAGCTATGATAAAAATATGTCCAACATAATGTTGCAGTATGCCCACATTTCCTCCTGGGCTGTTTTTGTACATTCTGCATCATATTTTATTTCAGCTTGTTTCCCTGTTTTCAGAAGCAATTGGTAGCATGTATCCACACTGGATGTTTTTGTGAAGACTTGCACTGAAGCACAGAGTTAAGATCAAAGTTCATTCACACTTATAATTTTAGGAGACGTTTGCAATGAGAGAAAAAATGTTTTCTCTTTTTCTCAGCCCATGTTTATTTGGAATATTAGGATAAGACATGAGAAAAGCTTTAAGAAATGGCGCTGAACTGCACTGATTTGCAATTTGATCTTGTCTACATAGTTTGTGTCCAGCCACTAGATTCTCTGAGAATTAACAACTAATAACTACCATATAAGGCTAGGAAGCTACATGTCATGGCTGCTCCCTGTAGTCATCCCTCCATTCTCATCTTCTGATGTGAATTCACCCCAAACTCTGACTTCACAGCTGAGTAATGAACCCCATATATACAGGCAAAGGTAGACGGGTAGACCCTCCATGTGTCTTTTGATTTCCATATCTACCGGAGTAAGGACTCCCTATCTGGAATGGCCTTTCCTGTAGTCTTGTTCAGTAAAACATCTTTAATTCTGTTCCAGCTTCAAAAAACAGCAAAAAGGTATCTTTTCATGCAGTGGCTAGCAAATGGCCATTACCTAGTATTTTTTGGTTTTAGTATAGTTTATCAATTCTGCACCAGTACCATTGTCTCTTTGACACTAGCAGACTTCAGTTTGCACAGTGAGCTTTTTTTTTCCAGAAATCATATTCCATTGTCTCTGCAATCATTGTCTATTCTCATTTTCACACAATTGCTGCTTTATTAAGCAAAGTGTTTAGAAAGTTTCTCCCAAAACCTTTACAGCGAGTGCTTTTCAAGAATTAAATGGTAACTGAGCAATTTCTCTCCCACTAGAGAGAATCACTAGAATGTTAATTAGCAGGCTGTTTTTCTCTTTTTTTTTCAAACTTCTCTCCTCAAATCTGTATGTGATAGTTAAGACACCATACTCATGTGGGTGGCAGAAGAACCAGAATAGAATAAAGAAATATTAAACCAGCACATTGCCTGCCCTAGTGAAGGGACACACGAGAAAATGTTGTGGTGGGAAAGTCTTGTGAAAGAGGAAGCCAAGAAACAAAAAACAATTTTTATAGTTTACTTTGGACAGTCTTACAAATATCTGCTCTTGTGTTTATACTCTGCAGACCCAACTGCATAATTTCACATGGCACAGGATCACATTAGAAGGCAGCAACAGCAGAATGAAGCCAAAACTGATGCTGTGTCAAGTCAACCATGGGACAAGGTTTCACACATTCAAAATTATTGCTTCATTATGCATAGGCAACTGAATACTGCAGCACTGGCATTCACAGACTTAAACTGGTGCTCTAATTTGTTGCTCAGCTTTAATTATAGGCAGACATGGGAGGAGAATGCATAAAAATGAAGTCTTTGTTGCAGAGGTGCTTGGAGAGCAAGTGTTCCAGCAGCCACCACCAGAAAGATCCCACCTTTCTAAAGACACTGATGCCAAGAAACCAGTAGGATACCTGGCAATGAGAAGATGGGCATGGAGAGACACTGGCTTCTCCTCCACACAACTCATTCCTGGTAGACACTCAAGCATCACTCTGGGAGGAAGGTGCTGGAGAAGGAGATGAGGTAGCTCAAACCTGAAGCTCCAGAGCCAAATCACTTCCTTGATGTCACTCCTTGGTACATGCTGCCATGTACTGGCTTGCACAACAGCCTCCTCACCTTGTATGCATGGCTTTTACCATCTCCCTCTTCAGACTAAAGAGCCACTATGGCATTTAGTTCTGCTGGAGGGATAGGGAGATCCACAGCATCACAGAACAGCTTGTCACATCAGTGAGTTCAGGTAATACCTAAAGAACTCTATGAAGAGTATAATCTGAATGTATTCTGTTGAGGCATACTGCTATATGCATGTGCACCACATACAGTAAATAATGTGATGGGATTTCTTTGACAGAGGTACATCACTTACATAAAAACCTCCTTCCACCATGGGCTGGAGGTTTCAGATAAAAATCCTGTCTCACCTCAGGCATGTGACTTACTGTCAATCTTGAGCAGGGGTTATCCCCAGTGCTGTGTTTCTAAAACAATTTTTCAAGAACACAGAGTCTCACACTGCCAAGGCTCACAGTTCATACAATCACAGAACCACTGAGACTGGAAGGGATCTTGGGAGCCATCCAAGCAGCGTCCTCTAAGGTTACTTATTGCTTCTTCAAGTTATATGGCTTTCAGTTTTCCTGTTGTTTTTTTTTTTTTCTTTTAATTACTTAAAAAGACTTTTTTGTTTTAGGCATGAGGAAATTCTTTTTTCCCCTTGATTTGTTGAGAGGGTTTCAATAGATCTGACAAGTGTCAACCAGTCAGGAGGAAATTCCAGCAGCAGTTACATAAATCTGTGAAAACAGGCATGTTTAGAGAGGGAATTCTGATGCTGAGCCATGGCTGTGTCAGTACAGGTATTGCTAGACTTAAAAGAGACAGCACTACATTAGTAACCCTCATCTGAATGACCCCAGGTCAGTTCTAGTTGGATGAGATGTACATTTAAATATCTTCACATCAAAGAAAATAAAGAAATCCTTACAACCTACATTCTCCACTTTAATTTTTAAACCAATTCATCCATTGTGGTTGTCTCTAATAAAAATGCTACTTCCAAAAAAGTCTACACTAGATATTTTATGGCAGGCAGAGCAATCCCTTCCTCCTGTTGTGCAGCAACAGATCATTCAAGACAGGAGCCTGGGCTGTGCTGAAGGCAGATAAAATTACAGTCAGTTCCCAAAACAAATGTCAAAAGCAGGCTCCTCTTCTCTCCACATCATGGGAACCATTCCACTGTTGTTATGCTGGTTAGACATCTCTTTCCCCACCTTCCCAGGCCCAAGAAGGAGACCTTCAGAACCCTTGCTTAGTCCTGTCCACACATTTCCTGGTCTCCCAAACAAGCTGCATTTGTCTCAAGAATTTAGTCCATGGGAGGGGGCTCCACAACATGGTACCATTAATTTACATAGAAGGATAGGATAAATTGGTGTATGACTGCTTCTTTTCTTCCAGACACACATGCTGAGGAGAAACTCAGCGCCACATGAGTAAGCAGATTTTACACCATCAGCATATGAGCACAGAGCTCATAGAGATTCCCACATTCAGCAGATGGCAGAAAAGCCCCATGCACTGACCCACAATGGAAATAAACAGAGAAGCTCTGTCCTTCATTGCTAACAACTTGTGTTGCCCTGTCCTCAGACCTCACAAAACCATCTTCTCTGCCCACCAGGGTACTGCAGCAGGGCTCCAGCCATTTCTCTCCCACGGTCTGCAGCCTTTCCCTGGGAAATGGGCACACAGAGGCCTCCAGAGGGGTTTGGCAGCACCCAAAACCTCACTAGTGCTGAGCACCTCCAGGGTGAAGCACCACGGCGGGTGATTGAAACCTGGACCTTCCACTGTGGTCTCCTGAGCTAGAATACCATGTCCACAGTCATCCAGCAGGTGAAACTTAGGTATGGGTATGGCTGGCCCCAGAGTAGAACTTGCAAGGGATGTTTCTGCTTTGCATGACCCCTGAGCCTTTCTCCAGCACCTCCTGGTCTGAGGATAGAGCTAGGAGCAAGTTCTGGACTCCTGGTCTCAAGGACACAGAACCTTCGGATGATGTAAACTTGACTTCAGCAACAGTTTGTTGCCAGAGGAACGGTCCATTTTCTAATGTGCTAAAAAAAAAAAAAAAAAAAAAAAATCTCTCCCCCGTCTTTTTCAGCATGTTTAGAGAGTGTCAATCCTGAGGCTAGCAGTCCCCAGGCTTTTTCTCCCAGCTCTCTCCAAAGCGCCAGTAACGAAGCAATCAGGACAGTTCAGCAATCAGTGTCTTGATATAATCCTTCCTCTTTGTCAGTCAGTAGAAAATAAATTACTCGCTGGGGCCTGCTACACAGATACCACCCAGGCACAGATAACATCCCTAAAAAGGGATGTGAAAGACAAAGACTAATCAAGGATTCTGCAGCTGTCAGAGGAAGGTATTTTCTGTGGCAAAGAAAATACCTCATTTTCCTGAGTATTTCCCATGTGGTTTTACCTTCATGCAAATTGTAAGCATAGAGACTGAAGCCCAAGAGATCTCTAGAGGTTCTGTGAATTTTCAACATCATTAAGCCTAAGATTAAATGAAATTGAAAGCAAAATACAAGCTTTCTGATGTCCAATATATCTATTCTATATAAAATATATCTATACTAACAGTTACATGAGGTGAAGGAGAGGTATAACTGGAGAGTAGAAAGGCCATAAAAAATATCCTCTTTTGGCACAATCTAAATGGCAAAGCTGGAATGGAAATCAAAAGGCTGAAACAGCAGTCACAGAAGGCCTTCTTGATAGAAATAGGTTTAGCTTAGAAAAGGATTCTCATGCTCCAAATATTTTTGTAATCCCTTGGCTGAAGAATGAACACATTGCAATACTACTTTTAACCTCATCACCTCTTAGAAGAGGATGAAGCCCCAGCTGATGCTGGACCTAACCACTTAGAGTGTATCAGTGTTTGGGTAAATACAGATTTTTTTGTTGTTATGATGTTGGAGGACAAACTTTACCAATTTCTTTCTATTAGAGATACCTATTTGACATGTGCATATTCCCATATGAATTCTGGTTTGGTAGTTTCAGAAATCTATCAGCAAACTGCTCTGTTCAAAGCAAGCTGCCTATTGCTGAACATTTCAGTAATATGCATTGATTTCAAAAAGGTAATAAATGTATTTTTACACCAAAGTTTAGCTATTTAACGCTGCAATTTATCTCATCACTCCTCTAAAGAAGCTGATGAGACTGACAGCTCTTTTTTTCATCTTATTCATGATGATGGAATTAGAAATCATCACCTTGAGAAGACACGGGGATATTCAAGTTGTGAGAACTTTATGTTTAAGGTTATAATTTTCCTTTGAAGCACCATGTCCAAAGACTTCAAAAAGAATTTTCCTCTGCAGTAAGGAAGGGATGAAGGAAGAGTGGGGGAAAAAATAGCTGTAACCTTGCAAGACATGTTGGTTGATCTCACAGTATAAAGAATACCTTGAAAGCTGTACCTGAATTTATCTTAGTGTTTACTGGAGCCAGACTCTGTGCAACCGAAGATTTAGTAACTGCATTTGCAAATGACTGCTGAGTCTTCCAGTATAGACCATATTTCTTCATCATACTTTTGCTGTCATACCTTTTTTCATGCTGTATGTTAGAGTAAAACCAATTGAGATAATATAAAAGTAGTAGATGAATATTTCTGCTCCCTGGGGTCTCTGCTCTTATTCCCATCACAGGACAAATACACAAGCAAGACAGACCAAAACAGGTCTTTAATCAGCTAAGCTAATTGGTTCAAACATGGGACCCAAACGTTTTTCACTATTGTAAGAGAGAAAAAAGGTAGTTTCAGTTCCCACTCTTTGTTTCTCGAGTTAAAACTGAACTGTTCTCCAGGTATTTACACACCTGAGAACCTACCAACATACACATGCCCTGGGAGGTTAACACAATCAAGGAACCAGGGGGGTATCCATGGGTATAAAAGTCAGCAAACATCCAAAGGGATGCACTCCTTCACAACTAAAGCACATTACACATCTCAGTAGCTCACCTATTACTTGTTTTCATTCATTTGGAAGTAGAAAACATAATTCTGATACTATTTTTGTAAAAAAAAAAGCTTTTTTTTTTTTTTCCTACACCAAAGGAAATTGTAATTTCTTAAAAGTTGAACTTTATAAGGCTAGCTTTTATTCATTACTTAGTCAGTTTTAAAAAAAGGCACAGAGCATTTGGATACTTTGGGAGTTGTCTTATCTCCGGTAATGTCTGCATGATACAGTTTTATACCAGCTCTTCCCCAAGATAGTGTTCACCTTCCAATGAAAGAGCAGGACAGACTCTCGACCAAGACTCAGACCTGAACACACACCAAAAGGACTCCCAGGAAGGGCAAAAGCTTGCAGTATGATTCATCAGTGAGGGAAAATCAGGGTCTGCTTGCCCAGAACAAATATGGAAGCAGCCTGGATGAAGAAGTAGACCTATTGCAATTTATTTATTTATTTTGTTTTAATGCATGCCTATGATATAGAGGTGATGGATTTAATTTCCAACAAAGACTACAAAAAATGGTGAATGGTATAGAGCACTGATCCCTTGAGAAACAACTGATGGAGATAGCAAAGGCAGCTCAGGGAAGTTGTGCTGAGGTAGGGGTTGGACTCTTCTTCCAGGCAACCAGGAACAGGACAAGAGGAAAACACCTCAAGTTTTGACTCAGCAGGTTTATATTCAATACCAGGAAAACCTTCTTTCATGGAAAGGCTTGTCAAGCATTAGAACAGCCTGGCCAGGGGAAGTGGTGGAGTCCCCATTCCCTGGAGGTATGGCACTTAGTGACATGGGTTAGCGGTGGACTTGGCTGTGTTGAGTTAACTGTTGGAGCCAATGATCTTTCTCCAACCTAAACTATTCTTTGATTCTGTATCCAAAATTGCTACCAAAGGAGAGACTCTGTGCTGCAGTGGGGCAAAACACCAGCAGGTGCAAATTCTGTCATGTATGGGAAAAGGCAGCAAAGGTGGCCAGAGCCAGGATATGAAAGAGTGGGGCTGAAGCTGGGAAGGTACGTTGCACAGGTCCAGGTGTCCCACTGCCAAGAGAAGGCTGCACTGGGAGAGTGGGGACTGGGCCAGACAGGGTAGGGTAGGAGGGTGAACACAGACAGGAAGCGTCAGAGGGAAGATTGCATGGTTGGTTGGTTGGAAATGCTGATGATGCCTTCAGAAAGGCCGGGGAAGGGAATTTCCTAGAGCAGCGTAGCTTGCCCCCAATGGTTTCATCCCCTTTGTGCTCTCTGCTGTAGTTGGGTGAGGTCATTCCTCCTTCCTCTTCCTCTTCGCTTTTGTGGTGAAGTGACATCTTCGGCTACAAACCGGACAAGAGCAGAGCAGGCTGTGATTATTTCCTTCCCAGGTCAGGTCAGGTCTCCATCACTGAGTGTAACATTGGGGCCGTCTTAAGACTTTTCAAGGGCACCAACAAAGAGTTGAAGGATCCACAGCCTCCTTCGGACAAGAGGCTGGTGTGTTTCTGCTAAGCAGCTCAGGCCAGTACATACAAGAAGGCAAATTTAGTGTTTCCTCTTGTTCCTGGGGTTTCTTCTCAAATATTCATTTGGAAATCCCATATTCCTTAACAGATACACTCAATAAATATGCCTTTACAAGAAGGTCAGTGGCAGCCTGTCTAGCTGGGAGATGTGACTGTCAGTCCAACAGAAAAGGGGTGGTGATTCCAGACCACCTTTATCCTCAGCCTGACAAAACCTGCTCCTTGTATCTAGCATAAACCCAGTATCATTTTTGGCTCCCTTGGCAGGATCTGCCCATCTTTTCTTCAAGCTCTGCCCATATTACAGAGCAGCCACACAACCCCATGTTCATCTTTCTTTGCATTTTGGTGGTGTTTGCAAGGTGACTTGGTAGTCACAGACTAGGTTATTTTCAGAGGAAACTCAACAAGGTGCTGTGATTCAGGTGTGCAAAGAGAAAAATGCACTTGGAACTTTGCTGGAAATGCAAAAGCCCAAATGAATGACTTGGGGGTATTCATCTGAAGAATCAGACTAATCCTGCTTTGGAGTAAAAAGCAGCAAATTGCCTGCAGTGGAAGTGCAGGGACTCCAGCATGGGCATCATCTTCAGCCCTTGGATATCAGACATAACCCAAACTGGGCGTTCAGACAAGAGGGAGATGAACAGAAATCCCTTTTTCTACTTGTCTCTGCTCTGACTTTTAGCCTTGAGAACATAGAAAAGACTGTTCGAAGAACCCAATAGTTATGGAGGAATTCAGGGGCAGTACACATGATGCAGATTAGCAGAAATTTCTGATCCATGTGACTGTTGACCAGCCACCTTTATTCACTACAAATTCAACACAAAGCAAGAAAAAGGAGGAAGGATTAGGGAGACAAAGCAGGAAAAAAGTGGTGTTAAGGCACTTGTAACAAACACTAAAAACCACCATATGAAAATATAACAGCTGAAGCCAAAAAAAAGCCTGCATGCCTGACAGCATATTTGATAAACCAGAAAGATATCTGCTAGAGAATTTATTATATGAGAGTTTAGGAGAAATAAGGATAAATTATTATTAGAAAATATACAGAATATGCAATGCCACTTATATCCAGAAATGTATTTTAATCAATCTTCCCCATATTGCACATTTATAAAGCTTTTAAAAAGATTAGCAGCTCAGTGGTCTTTAGTTACTCTGAATCAGGAGGTGTGTCAGTGGCCCTGCAACCACATAAACCGAACCTCAGCTGTTCAGTGAGTGGAATCCCAACCAATCTGATGCACAATTTAACTTGTCTGGTGGAAGCCTCTAATCTGTCTTGCTCCCAGGTTATTTGGAGGCAATAGCTGATAACCACAGCTCTGCATGCACAGATAAAAACGTGACTCTGAGCAATCTGCAGAAGCGGATGAGCCGCTCTTCCTGCTGTGTGCGGCACAGCTGACCCTCGGCCAGCTGTGAAACCCGTGCCTGGAGCAGGATGTGAAGCTGGCCCTGAGGTCAGACAGACCCCAGCAGGCACCTACCATGGGCTGCAGCCCTTCCCACACACACACCCAGCTGCATCGTGCTTGCCATGGCCAAGGGTTGTTCAGACACAGGCAATCAGCAAGGCAATAAGGTTGCTGAGCCCCAAAACACAGCAGGCAGCCTCAGGGAGTTGTTCTCAGTGTCAGACAAGGGCTCTTTGGTGGAGAGAGGAATGAACCTCACAGGCCTGGGCACTGTCCAGGAAGGACAAATTATTAACAGGGAGCCAAAGCTCATCTAAATTCAGCTGTATTTCAAATCTCTAAGCTAAAATACCCAACACACTGCACCAAAGTGAGCCTAAGACAGAAGACATGATATCTTTGCCCAAGACTGATGGTTTTCTTAGTTACTTCTTTCTTTGTCCCATTTCTGTGAGAATTCATGGACTTTGAAACACCACTTAAATGAAATTTCAAGCACTGGGAAACTGCATTATGGCACCTAACACAATGAAAGATTCTCCAGCCCATTGCTACACAAAACCCTTACGGCACTGTAGGAGAAAAACAGAGTAATCAATAAGATACTGTTGTGTGTGGCACTTAAACCAATAGGTGTGTTCTTCAGAGAGCAGTGCTTAGAGAATAGATTTTTGTGAGCATGCTGGTACTCAGACCTCATTAAATAGAAGCACTACAGGTTAATTAGTTAATGTCTTGTATGCACATTGAAGAAATATGATATTTGGTATACAGTGTGAGCTGTCATTTATTTCAGGGGTAGTGGGGTATATTCTGTATTTGTGCCAGTGCAATCCGCTTTGGCTTCAATTGTGGGATCTGAATAAAGATGGAATATCAGATCAGGACAGAATCTGGCTTTTAAAAATGCTGCTTTTAGCATCAGCCATCTCCTCCTGACTTTAAATTCTACCCCAAAGCAGATAAAACAGCTTTCTTATACAAACAAGAGGTATATTACATCCTCAGAAAACAGTTCTCCCTTGCCTGCAATTCCACTCCAGCCACAGAACAGTGCAATCCACTCAGAGGTAAGTAAGCTGAGGCAACTCTGAGACACACAAAACACAAGAAGTACTACAGAACAGTGGTATGGACAACAGGGGAGCTTTTACACTATGACAGATGCATACCCAGACTACACTGGCTCCCAAGAGCTCTGCAGAATAAATCAGAGCCAGACACATCTGTGCCAATGTCAAAAGGTAAGACAGATAAACACCCTAAAATGCAATTCATGCAATCCTGTAAGTGTGCTTGAGAGGATTGTGTTGAGGCAGGAAAATAGTGGCTAGAAAGCTATCAATAAAACAACCCTCCTAGGAAAATATCACCTCTAGTCCTCCTTCGTATTTATACCCTCTCTAAAGCTGGCCTTCACACACCCCTTAGGCTAAAAGCTAAGTGTAAAGTCCACCAGTACACCTATAAAGCAAGGAGCCTAGAGTCTAGAACAAGTGAGGTAATCCCTAGAAGGATGATGAGGTTTGGGTTTGCCCTCCAGAGAGATGCTGTGAAGGTAGGAATAGACACACATCTCCTGCCAGAAAAACTCTGTATTACCAGCAGTGGTCTCTGGCCACACACTTATGCCTCTCTGCTGTGGTGAGACCAGCCATTCAGCCAAGAAGGACACCACCTCAGCCATCCATTTAACACCTGCACACAGACAATATTTGGAAAGCTCAGCTCCCAGATGTTCAGACAATGCACAGCAAGCATCTTGCTGTGCATGAAGCCAGTACAGACCTCAGTTCTTTGGAGATAACACAAATGATTATATCTACATATAATCATATATGTATTATCTCATCATAATTATAGAAGATAGACTGCAGCATATAAAGGTATGTCAACTGTTAACTGCTTAGAACATCACTGTATTTACAGTTCATAATTAATATTAAATTAATTTGTGTATGTTGTTAATTTTGAATTCTCTTCGTCAATAAGTCTAAGAAAAGGCAATATATGATATAGAAGAAAAACAATTTATCTCAAGGTAGACCGGTATTATGACTATAGAATAAAAGATTGTCTGTGTATGGAACTAAATATGAATATCCCAGAATTAATAACCTTGAAGGATCTGTCTGCATGTAAATACATCTTTCTGCCCATTCAACTGCACAATCACTCTGCAAAACCTTAGAGAAAGCAATTTAAAATTTTTTAACTAAAGCAGGGAGTGAAACAAATCAGGTAGCTCCAAAAGGCCAAACTATGAAAAATAGATTTCATTACTGAAGCAAAAGGCAAGACCATTTGGGAAATTGGAAGCATGGATTATTACCTCCAAAGACTCAAAAAGTCTCTTTTACTACATTGACTTTTCCCATCCATTATTCATCAGAGATGCCAAATTAGACAATCTGCATGTCAGATCACTCCTCAGCAATCCACAGCTGTGCCAGTCAGGGGCCAGGGGCCACATCAGCCCCACTTCCACCCTTCTTGGACAGGAGCAGTTATCCCACATGAACAGCTCTGGGGCACATTAGGTCTTCTGCCTGCAGGAGAAGAGTTTTGCTTCCCCTTGAAAGATGAGCTGCACAGTTTCAGGCCCCAATACCTCCCTACCATTACAAAAAACTCCTTGTAGGATTTTATGATAGGCTTCTTCATATTCTTGCACCACTAAGAATTTTGCAGGAAGTCAAGGGGGATTGGAGCAAATGAAGGTAAAAGACAGATTAGATGGCACCAAGAATACTCTTCTGTGAGATAAAAGTACATCCTGTCACAGTGCCTTCTACGTGCCCCTTTATTTTTACTCTGCATTTCGTATTGCTTGCCCCATATTTCTGTTGGTTCCTGCACCCCCTGCTCCCCTCTCTTCCAGTATCTATCATTCTTTTCCTCCCTTCAAAGGGCTTGCAATTTCCACTCCTCATTTTAAGTCTCTCCTGTTCTTCCAGAGTAATTTTTAAAGGCTGTCCTTGGAGGCTGGGAAGTACTAAGACTACTTCTGTGTATGCAACTCTTCTCCACCCTCAGGACAAGAAAAAACCTTCTCTGCAGTCAGAGGGTAAAGAGTGGAAGAGAGCACAGCCTTGGGGACATGCAAGGTCCCAATTCTGAGGGGAGTAGCAGTGATCAGGGACCGAAGCCCCTGGTGAATCCATTCCAGCATCCCAACAAATCCCATGTTTTGCAGCATCACTTCACAGCCCAGTGTCCTGGATGGTGCCAGCCTGGGAAATAGACATGAGC